>NW_025335854.1:45134-146013 GCF_004798865.1 Varanus komodoensis | reverse complement strand
ATCTCCTCTGAGTCTCCTCCAGGCTGAAGAGACCCAGTTCCCTCAGTCTCGCCTCATACTCCATACCCTGCAAACCGGCCACCAACCTTGTGGCCCTACACTGCACTGACTCTAACTTGGCTATATCCTTTCTTTAATGAGGGGCCCAAAACTGAGCACAATACTCCAGTTGTGGGTGCACCAGAGTCATATAGAGTGGTAGTAATACCTCTCTTGATCTAGAAGCCACACTTCTTGCTATGCAACCAAGGGTGGTGTTCACCCTCTTGACCACTGCATCACACTGCTGACTCCTGTTTAGCCTGCAGTCAACCAGCACCCCGAGGTCCCTTTCACAAGCGCTGCTCTCCAGCCACTTGTCACCTAACCTGTACTTATGACACCTATTCCTATGCCCCAAGTGCAAGACCTTGCACTTACCCACATTGAACGCCATCCTGTTGTCTCCTGACCACTTCCATAGTCTGTTCAGATCCTTTTCGATCTGGAATACTTGCTCCTCAGTTGTGGCCACTGCTCCAGTTTTAGTATCATCTGCGAATTTGATCAGCAGACTGTTCATCCCTTCTTCCATGTCATTTATGAAAAAATTAATCAGGATCGGCCCCAAGACAGAGCCCTGGGGGACCCCGCTTGTCACTGGCCGCCATCCAGATGATTCGCCACTAATGGTTACCTTCTGCTTTTGGTCAGTCAACCATGCCCTAATCCACCGGACAGTGCTTTGGTGTATCCCAAAACTCCTCAGTTTCTCCACCAGGATATCATGGGGCACTTTGTCAAAGGCCTTGCTGAAATCCAGGTAAACCACATCCACTGCATCCCCTCCATCTAGCCATTTCAAAACCTTGTCATAGAATTCCACAGAGTTTGTCTGGCAGGACCTGTTTTTGCGGAAGCCGTGTTGTGTGGCTGCCAGCCTCCCTTCCCTATCTAGCATCACTAGATCTCTCTCTATTATGAGCCTTTCCATTGTTTTTCCTACAATGGACATAAGCCTAACAGGTCTGAAATTCCCTATGTCCCAAAACAGCTTTGGTTGTCCTCCATGATGAACTGTGCCGGGAGAGAGCCAGGGAGAGTGCCATCCTGTTGGTTCTCCTGGACATTTCAGCAATTTCAGTACCATCAACCATGGTAATCTTCTGAGGCAACTTTCAGAGTTGGAATGAGGGCCACCGCACTGCAGTGGTTCTGCCCCTGGTAGGTTCCAGAAGGTAGTACTTGGGGGATATACAGTAGTTCCGCCCCTTGGATTCCCCAGCATGAGGTTCCCCAGGGGTCATTCTTGTCCTCCATGTTGTTTAACATCTACATGAAACTGCTGAGTGAGATAATCTGGAGTTTTGTAGTGTAACCTGAGATGCCGAGCCATGTGATGACAGGATATAAAAGTTTTAAATAAATAAATAAATAAAATAACTTATTAAATGTTGTATTCTAAACTTTTTATGATATTTCAGTGTTTTAACATGGCATATTTGAACTGTATTTTTCACGTGCTGTTGTGAAGCACTAAGAGAGTTTTGGCTGATGGGTGGCATCAAAAATAACTAACTAAATAAATAAACCAGAAATGGAAGGTATGGTTTCTGGGTTTTTAATATGCCCACCTACATCCTTCCCCACCTCTCACACACATGCACACAGCACAGTTCAATAATTCAAAGACTAAGTAACACAAATAATACTCCGAAGAGGAATTACGCTTTTCCATATCTGAAGTCAAACACGTCTAGGACTGGCCAATAACTGAATGGGACTGGAGCTCCTGGAAATGTAAGATACAAATGATATACATAATTATGCATTCTAGAAATGCATTAAAACCTGCCCATTCAAGAGAAGAATTTAAGCACTTGTAAATCCACTAATTTATACCATGGAAAGATTCCTGTTGGACCATAACAACAATAACCACAGTCAGTTTCTGGGCACAGAATACTGAGGAATTATGGTTCAGTTGTGTTGCTGGGTTATGTGCCAGTCACAATACAAATCCAGTAGTCATTTTCATTGCATTTTTGACCACTGAAATTAAACCCTGGATAGAATAAAAATATCTAAAGCAAATTACATAATTCAGATATATCCTTTGCAGAAGATTTAACAACAGCCCTAAAGAGTTTAGTATCATGTTGGCTCAGAATTTGGATAGCTAGCTAAAAGATAGATAAATTCATAGCACAGATGCTTCCCGGGCTTGTTGTCATTTTTTTTTTTTCAACGGCACCAGTTAATTGGACTAAAAATGAGCCTTGTGTTTATGAACTCTGTTCTCTGGGACTAGGACCTATCAGACAAAGGCACATCTAGTCCAACATACTATTTATCTATTTTTGTATTCATTTATTCCATTTTTATAGCATTCAATACCCAAGACTCCCTGGGCGGTTAGCAAAAGTTAAAATTAAGCAAAAGTTTAAAAGATGCACACAAATTAATTTAAAAGAGCAAAACTGTATCACCATAGTAATTGCTATTATTCAGCACAGAAGCATGGCAGCAGTACAGAAAAAATGGAATATATAAAAACAAATTTTAAAAGTTAGATTGTTAACATGCTGGGGAAATAAAAAGGTAATTATCTGATGCTGAAAAGGATACAAAACCAGCACCAGGTGCACCTATCTGGAAAGTTCATTCTGTAACTGGGGTGCCACAACTGAAAAGGGCCTCTTCCTTGAAGCCACCCAACTCACTTCCTTTGGAAAGGAATCCTGAAGAAGGACCCCCAAGGATGATCCTAGTGTCTGGGTAGGTACATATGGGAGAAACAATCTATCTGCTAACCTGTCCCCAAGCCAGGTAGAGCTTTGAATGTTCATACTAGAACTTTTAATTGGGCCCAGACTGTTCACACAATGGTCAGCCAGTTGTCCATGGAAAAGCCAAAAGCGAGACAGGAACTTCCCACTCATGGTCCTCAGCAACTGGCCTATATAGGCATATTTTCTCTGATAGTGGGAGTAGCATATAGCCATTAGGACTAGGAGATATTGATAGATTTATCATGAATTTGCCCAGTCCCCTTTTGATGATATTCAGATAAGTAGCAATCATCAATTCAGATAATGATTATTGAGTTGCATGCAGAAATCCTTCATTTTATCTGCTCTGAATCTCCCAGCAGACAGCTTTATGGGATGACTCTACATTCTAGGGCTATGAGAGAGGAAGAAAAATATCTCCCTATCCATTTTCTCCACACTATGATAATTTTCTGCATTGTTATCAATCTCGCCTCAGCCCTCCTTCCCTTTGGCATCTAGATTTGAGACAGATAATGTTGTTTGCTAAACTATCATTTCCAGTAATCCCCAAACTGGGAAAACTGTGATTTAAGCAAACAGACTTGAGTACAAAAAAGCACATATCCATATTTTAGACACCCTGCCCCCTCCCTGCAGAATAAGTGTTTGCTTACAGAGCAGTTAAAACTATTCTGAGAAGAGAACGTTTGCATTTAAAGTGCAGCCTGATGCACAGAACAAAGTCCTAAGACTGCCCAGATTCCCCAGCCAGTTTGTAAGAGTTCTTTACAGTCCAGACTTGTATAGATTTCTGTCCTTAATGCTGTTCAGGACAGAACAGCATTAGAAGAATCATGAGTGTAGAAGAATCGTGAGCTCCCTTCACAGATGCCACAAAGAAGTGCCATCCATAAGAAGGCTGAGCTGGACCTGTAGGCACTGGAAATCTCTCATCACCCCTCATGCCTTTTAAAGCCAATTGGGCAGTTCTCCCACTGACTTAAATAGAGAGAGGAAAGATTCTCCTGCCAAAACGTATCTGGACATGGGGTAAAAATCCCATTGCCTCTGGAAAAGCAAGTTATCAGCAAGGTTTTTTTCCTTTCCCTAGTACAAGTTGATATCCAACCTGAACCATATACTATTTTATGAAGTATCTTGGTGATTAAGCGTGAGTTTGCTCAAAATGGCAGGAGTTCCATATGTGTTCTCTTAAAGTGCTTCCTTTTAAACAGCCCAGCTTCCCAATTGCACTCACGAACATTTAAGGAATACTAAGAAGTTCTGGAAATGGATCAAATAGTATTGCACATTAGGAACATGGATGAAGACCACCCACTCCAAATTTAAAATCCCCAAGCAGTATACATGCCTGGCTTTTATGTAACCTGCATTAGCATCAAAATCAAGGAAGACATTAATGTCTTCAGTCTGATGTTCCATTGTAGAAGGGAAAGTCTGACCCATTCCAAAAATTGGTTGACTTCTTTAAAATGAGATCAGCCATACAACAAAGGAATCAATAATCATTTCCAAGTTACTTACGATCAATTATGCAGCTAATGTTTGTTTTGGATTTGCCTTGCCTCTCTGAAATATAACTAGATTGCTGCTCCATATTCATTAGAGAGTGCTTTAATAAACCATTAGAACACTCGGGACAGGAAGCTAGAGAATAAATTTTCATACCCAAAGAGCATACAGATAATTCTGCATTTGGAGGAAAACCAGAAAAAACAGAGCGCAGTAGTGTAGTAGTAAAAAGAGGTTCTTCTAGAGGATCCCAGTTGGGTGTTCTTCAACTTGATGGGTCTCAACATGTTCTAGCAGGCTCATTTGTAGATTATTTTTGCAAGACTGAAAGATAACAGCAGCTTATTAGGAACGTGAAAACCTAGGGATGCGGCAGTAGTGGAGAAACCTTCCCCAATATATTTTGTTCGGAAGTTGGTCTGCTGACACCCCTAAGCACCCACATTTCTTCATTCTAATGGTGAGCTTTCATTACAACAGAGAGAACAAAGGAAGCTCTTCAAAGGTCTTTCATTTATCCAAATGCATTTTGTTTGTTAAGGCCATGTACAGTTCCTTGCAGTGGCAGAACAAGTCTATCTTGATGTGAAAATAAGGAATCAGCTTGTCAAATACTCAGCCATGTTTACAGTAAAAACCCTTGCAAGTAACTTTGAAGCTGAAGGCTGAGGATCTTTGCAATGCTTCTAGCTGTGAAATAAAACATTTCTGGGATTTCGTGACTTATCTTTATATAGATCACCCCATAGTCATTTATCTAAATGAGCTAATATCATCTGTTCTTCTTCCTTGGAACAATGGCTATTCTTATTAGCTAGAAGAATCCTCCAAATGTTTCCAAGCTACAGCCAGATATAGTGAGTTTGGTCTCTTGTTTCTCAGCATTAGTAGAAGGCCGTTCAGGAAAATTGCCACTTTGGGGTATATAAAATCAACACTACAGAACTTCAGAATGTGTGCCCTAAGAGAGATAAGGAGGAATGAAATGCCTCCTTTATTGCTTCAGGAAGACATGTTCCTGCCCAAATAATGCACAATACCCAACGGCATCACTGTCCTGGTCAAAGGTGCATTGTGCTCATTTAAGGAACCTCCAGCATAAGCTAACACTCTTAGGGTTGTGCTAGAAGTCCTTATGGCAGTACATCATAATATGCATTAATACCATGTTGCTGTTGGATATTGTCCATTGGATGATGCCACACTGATTGCAGCTATACAACCCATTACATTTTAGGCTACCTTGCCCTTGCAACATTGTTCGATGTCACCAGGCTTCATTCCAAGAAATCATTCGTTCAAATCTTAAATGTACTTCATTTAGGTTGCAATCCTAACTAGGCAGAATTTTGAAAGTTTTGGATTTTTTTCCCTCCTGGAAGGGAAAAAGCAGGGTTTGTACGAAGCAAACACTGTCAATGCCACTGGAAGTCTCCTTTTTTAGAAGTGATTTCCACTGGGCTTAATGTGGCTCAGTCCCAGGAAAGTGTATTTAAGATTGCCTTCTTCCAGTCATCCCCAAAAGCTTCTTTGCCATGCCTGGTGTTCCTAAGGCACTTCCTGATCAGAAGTGATGTGTTTCTGGTAGTGCATCTTCCTCTAGACAAGAGACATGCAAAATCCTCTAGACAGTTGGAAGCTGCTGCCAACATCCATCTTGCTGTCCCTTCTTACTGGTCCCATTTCACTCTTAGGCATTATGCATTGCAATGACATAAATGTTCACTTCCACATACTTGCTAGGGACAGTCACCTGAAAAATAATAACTCCAAAACTGCCAAGCTGCCTTACTTCTGTATGTGCAGTTGGCACACATTCATTTTAATGAATGAAATGAGCTTATCAAACAAAAGTTTCTCAGAAAAACAAAGCCTTCCAAAATTTTCTGCCCCACATCACTGGGGCAGATAAGACAAAAGAGGGTGTCAGAACCAGCAGTTGCCATTGCTAAGGATCAACCATGTCCCCAGAGTAAAAGTATGATACTGTGGGACATTGCAAGTTGCTACAGTGGAAGAACCTTCAATGGAAGGGGGTCATCAGGATGCTGAAAGAAGAAACAGAAACAGCTGTTTCAGAAACTTATAGAAACAGCATCCCGGGCACATGACAGCTGCTTCAGGATGCTCCCGGCTCACATTGGAACTGTCTCCACAGTAAATACCATGAGAAGTGGGTGAGGAACCTACTGATCTCCAGAAACAGATGGTAACCAGTCAATCAATTATGATGCTCTTCACAAACAGTACCATGTCAAGGAAGGTCTTACAGATCACGGAAATAAATATATTTCTTTGATAAAGAAGCAACTTTGCTTGGAATTATTACCCACACACTTTTTTATTGACAGGGAAATTGGTGAGAAAGCCTTCCCTAGAGATGAAAACAAATGCTGTCTAACCTTAATCCTAGATTTCAAATAATTAGCACAGGAACTGAGCTAGGTATTCTTACAGAAAATGACAGAGTGTGGTACAAAAATTCACACCCTTCAGTTGCATCTCCTTAGGGAATAAGGCTATCTTCATAACTTTAGATTGTAGAAACATGTTAGGAGAATGTATTGCTAACTTAAAAGTCCGGCTCTGTGGAGGTGGATTCCAAGCTGTAGATAAAACTTCAGAGAGATAATGATACTAAAATGGCAGTTTCTACACTAGGAAGGGGATCGTGCAGACTACATCAAGGATATAATCCTCAGCATGATGTGACAAAAGTGCTTCAGGAAAAGGCAACATTATGAGTAACATATATCTTCCAAACAGAAAATATTCCTGCCTCCTTCAAAGATAGGATCTTAGGGTGTGATCTATGGAGATAATTATAAACCTCTGAATTTGGGGGCTCATCCAGTGCAGCATGAGATTTTTGCTAGATACTTTGGGCAATCAGAGTGGTTCAGAGTGAGGAAAGCAAGCCAAAGTGGCTTCAGGACACCTCACATTCTGAAGGCTCGGGTCTCCTTCCCAGAACACAAAATGCCCTCTGAGGTTGCTTTCCTGATCTAGGAGAGTAGCCAGTGTGGTTCTTTCTTGAGAGGGCAGTGGGATGGAATGTCAGTACCCAGCTCCATGGTTGGAGAACTGTCTCCAGCATCAGCTGGACATCCAGAATATCTCATAACCTCCTCAGACACTGTCCAGTGACTGCCACAGAGTTGTTCCTTTAAACATCACATGACATATCTGAGATTTCAGGCCCCTTCTCAAATATACACTGCCTATGCAAAAATGTAAAAATCTAAAATGGCTCTGTTGGGGATTAGACCCCAAAGAGGTACTGAAAAAGCAAAGGAAACTGATAGTAGCAAGCCAGAAATTCTGTAGAAAAAATTATGGCAGCTGCATTGCTTCATCTTACTATATTGCTCTTTGTGGGACTGCCCTTGAACTATATTGGACTATATCTTATATCATCACCATCTAGCATTGGTATTGAGGAAGGCTGATCTAAATGATGAGTATTCAACATAAGAACACTAGGAAACAGGCTGAAGCCTTTGAGTACTGCACCCTAAGATCTTCTGGAGATGCTCTAGAAATAAGAATTCTATGACAGGAACTCCAACATCCTATTGCTAGAGTGTTTTCCATTTTTTCACTAGGGAAGTTGGTGTGCCTGGTCATGGTTTAGGCAGCTGTAGTTTTTTCACCACTGATTTAGAGGATGCCTAAAAAGCTCTCATGGGTACAGAGGAACCACCTCCTGGTGAGATTCATGCTACTAGCTGTGAGTGAATCAATGTTGTTTCCTGACATCCTTGTTTAATTATCATTTTAATAATCTGGTCACTGAATTTCAAACATATTCCCTAGTGTCAATTTTGTCTGAAAATGTGCCCATCTCATTATATTCCAGTAACTACAGACCGGTTATCTACTGTGCAATTAAAATGATCATGCTCACTTAAAGACTACAGACCAACTTCATTAAAAAGAACAGTTGAAGGTTAAGCACAACAGAAGTAGAATGGTGATCCATAGAAACCAACCTCCATGCCATAAGCAGCCTTTTGAGAGCCGGGACCTTAAGCAGGTACAAAAAAACACACACACACAAATAAAGTATATGGGAGCTTGATTTTCAGATAAAAACATTCGTGGAATAGCTTTCGTCTTCTTCCAAAAAGGCTGCAAAGCTTTAGAATAGCTCATATAACTTAGATGAGGGAAACACTTAAGGAAGAATCAAGGATATGTGCAGATGGTATGTGGATCTAAGGAATGGGGAACAGTGAGATGAAACAAGAAAAGAATTTCTCCAGAATGTTTTTAAAGTTCTTAGCTAGGTCCATCGCAGAAATGACTGCAGTTCGTGTTATATAAGCCTTGTTCTATAATGCAGCATTTCAAGCTTAAATACTGAGATTAGAGCTCTCTGAGAAGTTTCAAAACAGAGGACAACTGGTCAGCAAAATCGTTGTTTTGCTTGCTAATAAAGTAAGGTGACCGAATACCTGCTTAGCTTTAAATATGTAAGAGGGGATGCATCATGAGAGCATCAAATGTCCTTAGATTTTCTGAGGAGTTAGGGTTCTCCCACACAGGACATGAAGCTGGCACTGGCAATCCAGGTACTTGGAGATTTTGGTCTATGCTCACCTCTCAGCAAGACAAGCCAGACTGTTGTAAGACTGGCATATAGGGTGCACAGTACGTGAACCTGGCCTGCAGGTGAAACACAGGGCTATCCCAGGAGAATCCCTCTCTGCTTTCAGCCAGCCCGCAGCAAACACCTCACTCTTCTTGTCCCATGCTAAAGGTCTTAATGAACAGTACAGAAAGCTGAAGTGTAGATGGAGATGTGTTTGTCTCAAGAGCAACCCAGTCCCAAAAATATGAACTCTGATGAGAATAAAGATAATTGGTTTAATCGAGACGTGATTCCAAAGAAGCAGGCTTATTACTGCAGCTTAGTTGAGAATGTTCCATCCTTCAGGGTTGACTAAAACTAAACTTAAGGAACGAAAGGAGAAGAAAAAATACTTCAGTTATGGTCTGACTTGTTTTGATCTAGTTGCCCATTCATCCCATGATCCCTTCCTGCTGCTACTTCATTCTTTCCCAGGCTACAACTACTTGTTGCTATACAAATGATTGCTATACAAATGCACACGTCTGCAATTCCAGTCTTATAAACAAGCCTAAATTTACTGAAGGGTGGAGGGAAAGCAAGACGCACACTAGAGCTTTCCCGTCTGATAGCAATTCTTATTCGCCACAGATGATTAGGCATGGCTATACACACACCTGTGCTCCTGTATCCCAGCATTCAGCACTTTGCTGCATTCTGCACAGAGAGCAGGGGGAGGAGGTTGACTGAATACAGGGCAGTTCCCGTATGTTAAAATCTCTGCCAATTCCCCAGGTAGCAGTACCAGTGGAAACACTAAGATGGCATCTGTCATAATTGGGATGTGCTCTCCCTAATCTGCTTAGATAATTCAACTGAAAAGTTAAGCAACAGAAAGCCATTTTCACCATTAGACAAAACAACAAATCTCCAAGGTCTACAGCTATTCTAAGCAGCTGCGTTTACAGTACCCTAGCGCCAAAACAATCAAAACCTTTCCATGACTTCTGCACTTCTAATACTGCAATTTTCCCTACAGAATAGTTTACTTACACCTCTAGGTTCTTTATTGTTGCCAAGTGATTTACAAGAGAATTTGCTATTTTTATTGCCCAAACAGATGCCTATTATATTGCTTTTTCTAGAATATTTCTAATCTGTGTACCTGGTAAACAGTAACTGCTCTCTCTCTCCCTCTTTCCCTTTCCCCTAAAAAGCCAAAGTAATTGTTGGAAGGGAGGCAGATTGCTGTAATATATTTTGTTCCATTAAGATAACACAATGCAAACTATCATTATCAATAAGAACATATAACACAAGACATGCCTTCCTGGATCAGACCAAAAGGTTTAGCACAGCGTCCCCAGTACAATGCCTGTAGACAACCACATTTGGTTTTCAGTGTTCCCTACTGTTTTAAATATACACACATAGTTTTATATAAAATTCACAGAACTTTCAAGCAATTAGTCATAGGCATCAAAAATTTAGACCAATTTCCAAATAAGCAGCCATTTGACCATGACAGCAATATCCTACCTATGCATATATCTATTATATTGTAAAGTCCAGCATCCACTGTATGACATCCTTTCGATGTTGTAATAGTTGTCAAAATGACACTACAACTCCATTTTCCCTTCTGTTTGTTAATTTCCATTAAGTAGATAAATACTTTAAAAGACCATGTTCCTGTTGTTGTTATGTGTTGTCAAGTTGTCTTCAACCTGTGGCAACTCCATGAATGAAAGTCCTCCATAATGTTCTGTCCATGATAGCTCCATTCAGCTCTTCCAAGTTCAAGGCTACATCTTCCTTTATTAATACATCTCATATTTGGTCTTCTCTTTCATCTTCTGCTTTTGACTTTCCATAACATGATAGTCTTCTCCAATGAGTCTTACGTCCTCATGATGTGTCTGAAGTATGTACATCTGTGAATATGCAAGACCATTTGACTCTAATCTGTGTGATACCCTCATCCCAAAAAGGAAAAGCTACTGGGCATTGCAAAACATTAGTAGTTAACTGGATTAGATAATCGATGATTGAAGAGATACTGTGGTATCTATTAAAGACAAATCAAACATGTTTGCTGAATAAGACACAACCTAAGATCAATAAACCAGACAGGTAGAGGACAAAACATTCCCATTCATTAGGCTTTTCATAGTTCTGCCCATGGCAGTTTTTCAAATTCTCCAGTGTGACCATGGGTCCAAAAACCTTATGGATCACCAGCAGCAATCCTGCTGGCCAGTGATCACAAGAGGTTCTCATATGAAAGAAAATGGATCCAGCCACCACCTATTACTACCAGCCATCATCTTTTAGTCGGAGGTATACTGCCTTTCATACCATTTAGGCTCTCTGATGGTTAATAGCCACTGACAGATACACAGTTTTTAAATCAGATTAACCCATGTACAAGTCATGTAAACTAGTGCTAAGGCAGAACAGTTTGTTAGTTTCGGTCATGGAATACTAGTCTATCATTGACTTCATATTTGAAATTTCAGGACCTTTCTAAAGCAGCTGGGATGAGCAAGGGACTGAGTTGTTAAAGCCAGAATTGTTCAAATATATTGATTCAGCATAGGGAGTACCCAAGGAGGGAAGGAGGTATAATATGAAGTATCTTAGCAGCACCTCAATGTTTTGTGCATTGGGAGATACATGGAGGTGCCTCTGCATTCCTCCTATTCCAAATAGGATGCCTGTAATCCTCTGAGTTCAGGGGGATATGGGCATCTGAAATAATCTACATTCACAGCTGAGTTCTGAGCAGCAGGTACTTAGGATACTGATACTGGACAGCAGATCTCCAGGATGTGAGACGTAATATTTCATGATGCTAGCTGAATATGTCAGGGGTAGAATGTGGGACTTTTACCATACAAAGCAAGTGCTTTGCCACTGAACTTCAGTTCTTCAGTCACATACCCCTTCTTCTAACAACAGACTAAGACTAGGAGAAGATTCATTTTCATAGAGTTGATCCTACATCTTCATTGGATTGATGAGTATCTGCCTCCACAACCCCATAAAAGCATCCTTGATAGTCTAAAGATTTTGTGCACACTAAATGATGCTTTATACCATGGGTTCTCAAGCTACGGCCCGTGGGTCAGATCTGGCCCGCCATGCCATTTATCCGGCCCACTGTAGCGGGTTTGGAAAATGATCTCCGAGCAAGTCCAAAAGCTCTGAACTGGCACAGGCATTCTTTAAAACTGAGTAGAGAGAGAGCCGGCACATGCCCAAATTGCGACAGCTCAACTGTGTGTGCGCCGGCTCCCCCCCCTCCCCCACATTTCACACATATACAGAGCAGGAATATGGAGCGGGAAACAGAAGAGAGGCAGGCGGGAGAGAAAGAGAGACGAAGATAAAGAAAGGATTGAAGGTAACAAAAATATAACTTTTAAAATCTATTTTTAATTATGCGAGGCCAGGGGTGGCCGTGCCCACACCCGCCACCTCCACAGCCACCTCGCTTTCCTGCACTCGCCATTGCTGCCTTTCAACTGGCCCCCTGCTGAAAAAGTTTGAGGACCCCTGCTTTATAGTAATACTTTCTTTGGGTCATCAAAGTTATTCAAAAGTAGTTGAAGATGATAATGTTGATGCTGATGATGCTGATGCAGACATTTCTTTTATATGCCCCCTTTTCCTCTCCCAAGGAACCCGAGATGACTTGCATGGTCTTCCTCCACTCCATTATATCTTCACAACTACAACCTCCCCCTGAAGAGCAAGCAACTGCCTCAGAGTCACCCAGGGAGCTTCATGGTCAAGTGGGGACCAGAACCCAGATCTGCCAGTCCCTAGTTCAGCACTCTAACCACCAGGCCACACTGGCACTCAACTGTAGGCTTTTGAAGACCCCGGGGCGCTATATTTTATATTTCTCCGGATTTCTTCTGGATGAATGGCTAAGCCTCAACACAGCCAGAGCATTCAATTACAATTGAAAGGATGTTAACTGTGTCACAAGCTCAGCCTTGCTATCACTTTGAGAAACTAAATTGCCAGACCTAAAAAGGTCAATATCAAAGTGTGGGAATGGATGGAAAAAATCAAGATTCATTGTTCCTGGGGGGAGGGGGAGGAGATAAAGGCCGCAATACCATGCACAGTTGTGTATTTTTCAGTTGCACTGAATGGAATGGAACTTAGGCATGCATAACTAGCCTATAAAGAGCAGTTCTCACTTATTTTATATTGCTATTTTTTGTATTTTAACTTAACGTTTGCATTTTACAAACATTTAAACTTAATGTTATAACTTAATGTTTGTATTTTAACTTAATGTTGTGAGCCGCCCCGAGGCTTCGGCGAATGGGGCGGCATAGAAATGTTTTAATTAATTAATTAATTAATTAATTAAATAAAGTAAAATATATTGAAGCCACACACATCACCAACCCCCTTCCCCAAATAATACCTTTCCCTTTCATTATGTTTGCCTCATTATCCATTATCTGGAACGGGGCTCCATCCACAGGCACAGAAAACAGCACATTGCTTTGAAAAGGTTAGACCTGCAGGCATCTAAGGTTTGCAAAGGAAAAACAAAACACATGTTTAAAAAGCCAGCAATTTTCATTTGCAGCCTTTTGGAATGAGAGCAAAAAATGCACAGAAATCATCCCCAAATTGGGGGCTGTGGCCGAGGAGGCAGAGAAAGAGGAGAGACCTGTGCAGTGGAGACAGTAGAGACCCAAACTGCACATAGACAAAGATGTTGAGCAAACTTAGCACAACCAATGAAAAGGGGGAGACGTATATTCCAACCTCAAGTTCTACCTGTGAGTGGGCCTGACCTAGATAGGCTGGATAAAGCCAAACTCAGGTCTTCCTATGTAAGTGTGACATCCATTACCTTGCAAACAGAAGGTATGCACAATCGCATTTGGAGGCACCAGCAGCCTCTGACGCTAGGCGAAGAACCCAAGGTAACAGTCAACTGGGTCTAAGGCTGCCCAACCATTCCTCTCTCTTGAAAATGTCCCTTTCAAGTGCTCAATCTATCCTACTTGATGGTGCAAATTGGTGTCCTGCAACGGCGGGGGGGGGGGGTGGACCCAATCGCCTTCTTGGCCCCTTCCAACCCTTTGATTTTATGATTCCATGATACTTCCCCTTACCTCTGCCATTTCTACAAGTCCTCCTTCAACTGACTGATGCCCAAAAATATTGTGTTTTACTGTTATTAATAAAAATACAAATATGAAGAAGGCATAAACGAAAAAGTAACAAGCACATATCCCACCAAGCCAATTGAGCTGAAATTTTAAGCCCCCCTCTTCTAACAGGAAGTGATTTTAAACTACACACCTCAATAAAAATGACCCTAAAAAGAAGGTAGGAATAGGTCTTATATGTAATAGGTCCTGTTCCAAGGACTTCACATTTGAAATCTCAGGAAAGCTCACTAATCCAGTGAAATTTGAGCCCGAGAGTTCTTGAGCCTCCTGGGTAGCTTCACTTTCACCTGACATCAGTGTAGGCTTTCCTTTCACCCATAGATTCTCTCTGAGAGTTCCTTAAAGTAGATAACCCTTTTGAGAGTGCATATAGTTTATCAGGGCACAGGCCAGACCTGCTGGCTCCTCACTGCTACCTCACCTGGACAGAAAGTGACCTAAAGCACAAACAAGAGTCTCTTATCTCTGCACCCTGAGCAGAAACAGTGTTCAGCTCAGGCAAGACCATAAGGAAGACATGTAAGGCAACCAAAAGAAATGGTTCCACTTTTTAGAGCAGAGGCCTGTATGAGTGCTCAGGCCGGCAGGGGCAAGAATATCCTGGGCTAATATGGACCACCACCAATGTTCAATTAAGCTGCACTTGTTTGTTTTCTTCCAAATCAATTTGTTTCTGTCTTGCACTTTCCCAATATGTTTTAAATAAATCACTAGGAAGAAATATTTGAGTTTTCAAGACTGGTGCATGCATTAGCTCACACAGATATGATAGTTAAATGTTATTATAGGAATAGAAAGCTTGTTCACCTTTATTTACCTTTTTAGTGATGAATGCCCAGTCAGCTTCCAAGGAAATCCAGGGTTTCTCAAAACACACTTAACTTGAAAACCATTTGTCTAACCTACACATCATAACTATAAATGGCAAAGTTTTGTTGTATTGATTGTTAGTACCAAATGAGCACAACTGCATTCTAGAAATGCATTGTGTACAATCGATTTATACAGCCCCTAGAGGCTTAGCACACACATTAGGTAGAAGACTGCTACTTTTGTTGTTGCAATGTGTCACCAAGTCTCTAACTTACAGTGACACAAATAATGAATGCCCTTCATCATATCCTCTCCTTGACAGCCCTGCTCAAATCTTATAAACTCAAGGTCATGACTTCCTTTATAGAATCAAGTCATCTCATAGTTGGTCTTGCTCCTCTTCCACCTTCAACTTTTGCTAGCATTCTTGTCTTCTCAGATTATCCCTCCCTTCTCATGATGTGCCAGAAGAATGACAGCTTCAGCTTTGTCTTTTTTTTAAATAAGTTTTATTTGAAATTATAATCCTAAAAAAAACAAAACAAAAACTATTACGAACAACATCCATCATCAAGAAACATCAAGCCCACTGGGTCCGCTCCCACACCCTTCTTTTTCCATTTACGATAACTTTAAAAACATATTTAAATCTATGCTAAGTCCTGTTTCTCTAGCCAATAATTTAAAAAATCCCAAGTTTGATAGAAGTCAGTATCTTCTTTCTCCTTCAATGATAAAGTCAATCTATCCATTTCTGCACAGTCCAGGATCTTTTTTAAAATCAGTTCATCAGTGGGTAGTTCTTCACTTTTCCAGTGTTGAGCGAATGCAATCCTCGCCGCAATGATTACATGCAAAATCAAATACATTTCTTGTTTGCCAGTGTCCTCCGGTATAATACCTAGTAAAAAAACTTCAGGTTTAAAAGCTAAGGATTTTTGTAACATTTCCTCGAGCCATTTATGTATTTTAATCCAAAGCTTCAGCTTTGTCATTTGTTGCTTCCAGGGGAAATTCTGGCTTGATTTGATCTAGGACCCACTTCCTCATCTTTCTGTCAGTCCAGGGTATTCACAAACCTCTCCTACAGCATCATATTTCAAACTCATCAATTTGCTTTCTGTCAGCTTTCTTCACTGTGATATGCAGTGATTGAGAATAGAGTAGTGTGTGGGGTCTTGGCCTTGGTCTCCAGTGAAACATTCTTACACTTGATGATCTTTTCTAGTCCCTTCATTGCTGCCCTTCCAACTCTCCACCTTCTTCAAATTTCTTGGTTGCAGTATCTATTTGAATTGATGATTGTGCCAAGGTACACAAGATCTCCCAGGATTCCATTTTCGTCATTGTTGACATTAAAAACATGTAATTCTTCTGTAGTTATTATTTTGTTTCCTTAATGCTCAGCTGCAATCCTTATTGTTTCTTCGCTTTCACTTTTACTTCCATCAGGATTTGTTTACTGGTGCTTTCTGCTAGTAATACGGTAGCCATCCTATTTCTCCATATTCTGTACTACCAGTAGCTTCTTGTCTATGAGACAGGATACACATAAGGATATTCAAGTGCTAAGGAACACCAATTTCTTTCATAGCACGATCACCAGTTTCTTGCATGATCTACACTGTCAAAGTCTTTGCTGTAGTCTATAAAACAAAGACAGACAGTCTTCTGAAATTATTTGATGCAGTTCAGTAGCCAGCATATATTAGTAAAATGATCTCAAAGGCCTCTTCATTTTTGGAATCCAGCTTGAACATCAGACATTTCCTGTTCCATACAGGTAAAAAAAAATGCAATTCTTTGGTCCGTATACAGTACAATTCCATATGCAACACTTTAAGCATCACATTGCTTGCATAGGAAATTAGTGCAATATCCTATAGCTACTGCATTCTTTTGTATCTTCCTTCTTGGGGATTGGAATTTATATCAAATGTTTCCAGTCTGTGGGTCATTCCATATTTGTTGACATATTTTTTGTTAAATATTGGACCAATTCAGTCTTTCCAGCTGGGAATAGTTTATTGGTGCCCTTATTTGTCTTTTAGCATTTCCAATCAAGGTTTGGCTTTCCGTTTGATTTTTTGGATCTTCTGGAAGAGATTTCTTGTTTTTTGTCTCTTTCTCTTTGCACTGGTCATTGCAATAGTTCTTTTAATCTCTACATGATAACCACTGGAAAGTGGTGTTCAATATTCTAATGCTATTTTTCTCACTTTTGCTTTTGCTTTTCACATATACAGAGCAATTGTGAGTGCTTCTTCTAAACTTTTTTTTTGTCTTTTAGCATTCTTCCCTAGTAATATCTCTGGTTGCAGTCCCCAGTTTCTCTGGTTCATAGTTAAGTTCAGTAATGCAGAATTGTTCTTTATGTGGACTTTAAATTACTCAAGAATGTTATTTAACATTGTATTTTAACAGTATGGGATTCCTTTCAGTTTTACATGATTTTATATGAACTGTCACAATCTGTTCCTGGTCGTGTTTGATCACAAGGATACATCTCCACCTCATACTTCCAATTTCATAGTTTATTTGATTTTTATATTGGCTGCTTGGTGATATCCATATGTACAGTCACCTGATCAGTTGCTTGAAGTTATGTATTTGCAATAAACAGATTTCTGGCTCTAGAAAGTCTAGTAGTCATTCTTCTGCACTGTTTCTTACCGCTAGGCCAAATTCTCCCACAGCATTTGCATTCTATTTTGTTTCCTGTTCTTGCATTCCATTCACCTAGAGTTAACAACATGTCTTGTTCTGGTGTGTTATCAATTTCCTCTTGAGCACCTGAATTAATGTTTTCAATGTCTTCTTTTTCAGCTTCTGTTGTCGGAACGCAGACTTGAATCATAGTTATATTGATAGGTTTCCCACTAATTCTGATTGATATGATTCAGCCAGACTTTGCAGTATAATCACTTACTGCCTGTGCCACTTCTTGCCTCAGTACTACAGCCACTCCCTTTCCTCTGAAGTAGTCATGTCCAGAATTAAACACTTCCTGTTTGTCTGGCTGAAAATGTCCCCTTCCAGTTCACTCTGCTTCACTCACATGAAGTACTGCACTGTTTAACCATTCCATTTCTTGCTTTCCAGTTTCCAGTTTGCCTTGCTTCATACCTCTCATGATCCATGTTTCAATTGTATGTATTGTGTAGCAATGGACTTTTCTTTTGACTCTGTGCATGTCAGCCCCTAGATTTCCTTTTGGCATCATTCTAGTTGCATCATTCATGATGGCATTATTCAAACTTGTCCTTTGCTTTTCCCAGTAGCCTTCTGACCTGGAAATCTCATCAGCTGGCATTATCTGTTGTCTCATTTTGGATTATGTCACCATAATAATTCAAAGTAAGAAGTATTCAGAGGTAGTTTACCATTGCCTTCTTCAGCACAGTACTAATCAGGATTAACTTGAGCATCACTGCCAATGACTATGAAAGAACCTCACCTTCAACTACCACAGCTGTATAGTAGCTGCCCTTCAGGAGTTGTTTGCCACACCTCTGTTAAAGATACCTAATAACAGGAGACAACTTGCTCCTCCCATGGTATCCCCTAGGAAACTTGTGGGAGCACCAAAGGGAGAGAAGGGGGAAGGATAACGAACAATCCAGCGTAAGCCCAACCATCGGTCACAATGCAGGTCATTCACACAACAACCAACCTATCCTGGCTTCTTGCCAGGGTGGGCTGCATGATATGCAAATACAATCACTGCATCAATTAAATATTATCTCTATCTCAGTACATTCTGGCCTACAAAGGTCTTTTCCAGGGAGAAATCTCAAAATACGCAACACTCATTACAATCATCAATATTTTAAAAGCCCAGAAGATGAAACATATGCACACTTGAAAGTTCTCAAGAACATTCAATAGCTATAACAAGCATCCTCTAAATCTTTACATCCTCGAAAGCATTACTATAATCAATTTTTCAAATGTATATTTTCACATTTATTTATTTATTTAGAATATTTATATGCCGTCCTTTCACAGAACCTCAGGACGGCTTACATAAATAAATAAGAATAATAATATAAAACATGATACTAATAAAATTCCAGATCCACCCTGGCTGCAGATTAAAACAAATATAACTAATATTAAAAGTTATTAAAATATTGTTGGAATAAAAAGGTCTTAGCCTGGCTCCGAAAAACAAATAACGACGGCGCCAGGTGGACCTCTCTGGGGAGCGCATTCCATAGGCAGGGATATATTTCTGGATATATCACTCATTCAAGGACAACAATATCAAAATGCCATTTCTATTATTACATTGCATGAATGTCTCCCTTTTTTCCTCTTGTCAGGAATCCATTCTATCCTCCAAACAATAACCCCTGTAAACAAGATAATTCTTTAAGTAAGTGACTGGCCCAAAGTCATCCAGTGGGCTTCATGACTGAGTGGAGACTAGAGCCCAGATCTCCTGGTTCCCTCGTTCAAATGATTCATGTGCACCATTGAAGTATCTATTTATTCTGCCTGAAAATCCATAAGAAGTCTCCCCATCCTGGAAATGTATGCATTGCTTCACTGAGGTACCATTATTTTTAACCAGTATGTACACACAGTGTAAAAAAATTAAAAATCTTAATAAACATGCCCTACTGAAGAAGTTGTTGGTAAAATTTGCTTAAACTCATAGAGGACCCTCTGCAATGCTGGTTTAATGTTGCTTTTAAAAAGCCATCCTCTCTCAAAATTTGAAAGAAAAAAATCAGTTAACACAGACACACTAATGTCCACTAAACTTGCGATTCTTTGTGCCCAGCATCTACACACACTCTCATCTCATGTTGCTTCATCTCTAAATCAAATGAACCATGCATTCAGTGATGGACATATTCCTCCCCTACAATGGCCATAGTGGAAACGTTCTGTGTCACAATGAAACTGAAGTGTTCCAACAGATACCCGAACACAAGGGACACCTCCCCAAGGAACATGTTTCAGACTGCAGCACAGAACCTAGCTTTTAAAGTCCTGTGATCTAGTACATGTAGTATGTATGTAGTACAGCACAGTCACCTAGGTGGCCTTTTCTCTTCCTTCCCTCCCACATATGTGTCTTCCCGAGTTCCTGGTGCTCTTTTTCTTGCCATACATGCCACTCAGGGTCACTTTTCCTTGCATGACATCTCTAGCTGTTCTCCTGTCACAAGTCAGTTTTTCCTCTCTCCTCCTTCCAAGCAGATCAGGACAAAAGGCTTCTGAGTAAAGTCTTTATTAGAATAAAACTGACAAGCTAAGCTTCCTTTGTGATACAAACAAAGAGTAACCCAGAAGTCAATAACAAAAGGCACCAGCAAAGTTGGAATAGTTTCTGTTAAGGAAATGTGCCTTCATAAGAAAATGATTCTGAACTGGATACCTGTGCTCCTTTCCCAACCAAAAGGAATTGAGTCCTTCAGGTGGTACCTAGTGCTTCCGAGCCAGACAGCAGGTATACTGGCCACTACCCATCTGGTCTGCTCTTTTGTTCTGATGCCAAACTATGGAACTGATTGTGTTACATCGACCCATTTTGATCCTGCCTGTTCAGTGGAATGTCCCACAAAACCAGCTGTGCTTTGCTTCTCACCTGTTTGTTGGCTTTTCCTGGTGCCTGTTGGCTTGGCATTTCAGCAGAGGATAGCAACCCTACCTCTTCTTCCTGTTCGGATTCAGAATCCCAGGCAACAATTGTGGAAGGCTGTATTTTAGAGAAGCAGGCCTAGTCCCTACACTGATAGCCTCTGCTTACCACCCCCCCCCCCCGCCATGCAGCCCTATCTCTAAGTGATGGCTGCTAAACCTCTGATGCCTTCAGAAACCCTTTCTGTCATTCTTCCTTTCGGCCATTCTCTTGGGCCACTTCTATCCATCAGCCAACACAGAACACCACCATTTATCCCTTACCATATTGCTTTTTTCACTGGGATGATAAAAAAAACAGTCTCCACAGCTACTACAAATGTTTTCTCTTAGTTGCATTCAGTCTCCTGTAGCTGCTTGAACTTTTCCCCCTTCCATGCCAAGTCACAGACTGGAAAGTAGCCATGCCAGCACAAATTTGAGCCTATCTCATGAAGTTCTAAGGAAGTCTTTAATCTCATCTTTCCTGGGCCCTTTAGATCAATGCAATGCAAAACTGCTTGCAAGCATTCAAAGGTATCAGTTTCCAGCTTGCGTGAGATCCAGTACTTCACTTTGGAGCATGTTTTATTAATTGTTTTTTCAATTGTATTGTATGCTGTTTTAAGCATTTGTGAACTGCCCAGAGAACCTTCGGGTTATGGGGTGGCACAAAAGTGGAATTAAATATTTTATATATATATATATATATATATATATATATATATATATATATATAAATGTTGAAGGTAAATAGATCTACTTCAGAATCTATTTGGAACAGGACAAGACCAAAGCAACATACTGTAACAGAAAGCACAGTGAAACACAGAGACTTGAAAATGCCACCCCCATTCAACTGCATAGACGCAAAGCCACCTACAGGAGTAGAAGACTATACTGAAGAACTGTGGTGTTTCTGGCAAAGGTAAGCTAATCTGTATTGTCCAAGGACTATTCAACAGCAGAAACAATGTTAATGTATCAAGACCCAAGACACAGCTGAGGTATGGAAAAAAGAGTACCCAGGAAAGCAGAAACCATGTGGCCTTGCAAAGCTCCATGGAAGCATAACCTGCACAAGTGTACAAAATAGTGCTCAGACTACTATCATTCCCTTCTAAAAGTTATGGTAGGCCAACGTTGACACTGAGATGGTGCAACAGTAGTTGAGATCCCCGGATAAGTTCCCTTCCCTACCTGGACAAGGCCTTGATCTTAGCACAGAAAGAAACTTCTTGTTAAGAACTGAAAGGGTACCAATAAATTATTACTATAGCATCATTAATGTGCATGGTGCATTATAAAGCAAAAAGGACAGCAATGACAGAAAAAGTCAAAACACAATGCATGAATGGGAGCAAGCAGAATACAATTAATATTGCATTCCAGTTGCAACAGGCAGAAGAGAAGTGCTATAGGAAGTCCTTCAGGAAAGGTACAGAAAGGCATCATCTTTGCCAGTGATATACTTAGGCATTTTCATTTTCCAAATTTATCAATGTTGGGTGCAGTGTGACTAAAGAGCTTCCCACCTCCCAAAGGACCACTATGTTATGCAATCTTTCTTCATTAAATATTTCCTATCGGTGAGGACTGACAGTTTCTATGGCAATGTTACCAAAATTTCCCCAAGAGCGATAATGTTTCTGTGAAAATATGTACACACTAGTCATCCACGTAAGTAGCAATGTCACAGCAAAAACAAAAAGGGATTTACCTAATTGATTCAGCCTTTTGCAATTGATCTATGAACCATCTTTCACTCTCTATTTGAGATGCCAGCTGAATATTTACAACTTCTGCTAAAAAAAAAAAAAAAAGCAAGTTTTCATTCGCTCTTCCTTTTTCTCATTTGATTTTACTAACTGGTACCCAATATTGTTATATCATGAATCAGTTACCCCATAACCAATCAGTTCCAGAAAAAAATACCAACCACAACAGTACTAGCAATATTTGAGATTTGCTAACTCTCATTCTCATCCATGACAAGCCTCTCCAGATGGAATATAATGCTATATCCATCTCTGATCATCCATCAGCAGAATGAAAGTCATTGATGGAATGGCATTCCCATTCCTCTGTACAACTGCTTTTGTAGCCACGACCCCCAAATCTGCTGCAGTATGAAGTATGAAGGGGTCTTCCAAAGCAGTTCTGGAAGGTGGATGGCCAGCTGCGGGGAAAGGAGGCTAGCAGGAAATCTGCATCTGTGAAGATGAATGTAAGCCATGGGGCACAACCCATGTTTGGCAAATTTTGCTCCTGTGCCTTATAACTAGAAGGCATTAAAAACTTTATTCTTAACAAGAAAGATTTATCAAATCAGCCACAGATGCACATGAAATGCTCCTACACTAGGGACAGGTACCCTGGTAGCTTCTGGATGTTTTGGAGTAAGCTCCTATAAGCCTCAGCCAGGATGGCCAATGGAGGTGGTGTCCTAGATCCAGGACTTCCTAAATGCCTAAGTTCATGACACAGCATGCAATGGAAAATGCATTAGATTGAGTAGGCAGGTGCATACAGGGCACCAGCCATTAATTTCAGGCTGTCCTTTCATGGGCATGTGAAATTGCTAAGAAGAGGAATCAGAAGAATCACAATTTAATGACCTTAACTGGCAATCTGGCTCACAGTTGTGCCCCACAAAGAGAGGTCACAGCATTTGATGGTCGTTCATTTCAGGGCCTTGGATAGTTTGTACAAAGCTCAAATTTTCATTTTCATTTTTTATTTTTACATAGCAGAGGGGCAATTTTAAGAAATTAAGTGCTGCATCCTTATAATACAGTAGTATATGAAAATCAGAGATCTTCAGAAAGCGTGACTATGTAGAAACATTATTTGATGAAAAACAGCCAAAATCCAGCACAGACTGCATGGAAACGCACTGCTATCATTAACAACTTAAAGAGTATGAGCATCAATTAAAACACCTTAAATTAGCAGTGGGTTTTTTCAGGTTTTATTTCCCAATACTCAGTTTTAATGATGCACTCAAAACCACTTGTGCCCTTTTTACAACTCAAGTGGCTTACTGATCATAAAACAGAAGTAGGAGAAGCATGTTGGCCTCCCTTAGAAAGAGTTCAGTGGCAATCCATGTATTTTTATCTCTTCATTTATCTCCTGTTCCCTTGTGCAATAAAATGCAAGCTCAACAAAGACACTGCTGCTGCTTCGCCAGGTCTGTTTTGCCCCTGTCTGGCCCAGGGACCAAATTCAAATCTTGAAAGGGTCTCAGGGGCTATTCTAAAGGTGGACAGAACTAGCAGTAAAGAAAAGGAGCTATATTCCCAGTGGTCAGAGCCCTTCTTTTTTTCTTTTTACCAGGCTATGTTATTTTTTTCCAACCATGCTGGCTTCCCCTAGAATGGGTTCTTCTGTTTAATAGGAAACCATTTGCTTTTATCTCTTCAATACTCCTCCTCGCTTATGAAATGGGAACGGACTCAAGTGACACAGAGATGCTGGTCTTGTTCCCTTCCTCATAATGCGTTCTACCAAATGGAGTTGTCCTGCTGACTTCAACAATGCTATCAGTGGAACTGGGAACCCACCAAAACACTCCAGGGTAGATATGGAGAGCTGCAGGGGTGAAGAGAAAGGGGCTCCTGATTGCACAGCATGGGATTTCATCTCTGTATCTAACTGAAGACAATCAGTGATGCCATCGTGTCATGAGGAATTGACACATTTAGGAAGTCCAAGATAGCCAGCTCAAGAGGTACAGGTGCTAGAAGCATGAGCATTATCCAGGACAACTCCTTGCCCTCTTGCCTTGTGATGGGGTTGGCACTGGAGAGAAGGAGGCAGGGGATTGCACTGCTCCAGAGCTACTCTTGCATTCTAAACTCCAAAGCTGGAAGGAAGGCTGGGCCCCGTCACACTCTCTTGCTGTGACAAGTATGGCAAATGGAACTGTGGATCTGTCTCATCATGTTATGCATTCTTGGCCATGCAGAGGTCAGCCAGATGTGTCCAACTAGGTGAGCCTTTCCCATCAAGGAAACACCCCAGTTGTTTTGGACTGTAACTCTCATCAGACAAAGGGTGTGTGGCTAAAGCTGGGAATTATATTCCAAAACATCTGGAGAACAAGAGGTTGGAGAGGAGGAATGAAGACATAATGAAGAAGAAACCAGGAAGAGGAGGAGACATGGAATGGTGGCAGGTCCATATACAAGAACAAGGAATTAATATTTCTTGGTGGCACAAGGTTCAAATGCAATTGAGATATGCCAAAGATCATAGAATGCGGGGTTTTTATAAGGAGTCAACAGCATTTGATCACGTGATTCATAAATCTGATGAGAAAATGATTAAAAGATTGTACAATTTCCTACTGGAAAGGATAATGGAAGAGGAACAGGTTAAAGAAACTATGATAACGTGGGCACAAAATTTTGGATATAATATTGAGTTAGAGAAATGGCAAAAACTGTGGGAAAATAATATTAAAGTAACATTAGCAACTTCATATAAAAAAAATTTGTATAAAATGTTTTATAGATGGTATTTGTCCCCAAATAGGTTAGCTAAGATGTTTCCAAATGTGTCAAATGGATGTTGGAAATGCAAATACAAATCGGGTATGTTTTATCATATGTGGTGGACTTGTGATAAAGCAAAAAAGTATTGGATTAAAATACACAAATGGCTAGAGGAAATGTTACAAAAACCTTTAACATTTAAACCTGAAGTTTTCTTATTAGGCATTGTACCTGATGATCTTAGTAAACAAGCAATGTATTTGTCTCTGCATGTAACTACTGTGGCGAGGATTGCATTTGTCCAACACTGGAAGAGTGAAGAACCACCTTCCGATGAACTGATTCTAAAAAAGATTTTGGACTGTGCGGAAATGGATAGACTGACTTTGTCTCTGAGGGAGAAAGAAGATACCGACTTCTATTGAACCTGGGATTCTTTTTATTACTGGCTAGAGAAACGGGACTATGCATAGACTTAAACATGTTTATAGTTTAACATGAAAAGAAGAAATGTGGGGGGCTGACCCAGTAGGTCTGATGTTTTCAATGACTGATGCTTCTTAGTTTCTTTTTGTTAGGTATATATTAAGAATAAAACTTATTCAAAAAGAAAAAAGAAAAAGAAATGGTGGCAGGCCCATATCATTCTTTTCATGTAGTTAGACGCTCATGAGCTGCCGGAGAACAAAACAAACAGTCTAGCATTTCACTTTCAGTAGCCTCTGTTTATATATAAGCAATGCAAAATGAACAGCATGTTTTGAAAAGTTGAAGGAAGTCTTAAATCACTCAGGTTTGCCAGCAGCCCAACATTAAGCAAGGCCTAGAAAAAGTTACTCTACCACCTTGAACCTTGATGAAATATTCTGGTAAACACTGGACTTGCTTAAATAGCTATATAGATTTAAATGAAGCATTGGACTTCGAAAGTACCCTTTAGGATAAAGTATTATGTACGCCTGGAAGGAAGTAAGCTGTATGGAACTCACTCAGCCTCACTTCTGAGTAGACATACTCGTATATAGGACTGTTCTGTCAGTACAGAGCTTAGTAATAGAACACCCAGTTTACTTTGAAACCGCTGCATTTGGAGGGGGTTTGGAAGAGTAAGGTGGCCCTCCACCTCCTTTCTTATTACTTGGTTATATCATCTGCCATTCAAGAAAGGAGGAATATATGTCGATTTCAGGGAACCCAGTTAAGGAACTCATAATGACTACTCCCCAAATGATGACTTCCCAAACTAACCTCATGGGGAAAAGATTTCAGCACAACACAACATTCCCAGTCTATCCACTTAATACATGAGGTGTCAAAGAGAAGACTGTCAATGGAGAATCACCAAATCCATCAAGTAACTGCAGAGCAGAGTGAGTGTGAAAGACACATTTGTCCTTAGAAGACCAGTCACAAGGGAGATACATTCTTATGAACTATATATGCATATCAGCAAGAGCATAAACACTCCAAACACAAATGTCTCAGCAGTCCAGGAAAAGGCCAGGAACCCTTATGTCGCACAACTACTGGAGCTAAGCAAACATATAAACTTAATCTATCATTGGATGGAAAAACAGTGGAGAAGCTTGGAAATGGGCTGTTTAATTTTCAGATTTCTACTAACAAAGCTAGAAGTTCCCATAAATTCTCTCAATGTAATGCCATGATTCACCAGCAGCTCCATGTGGAAAAAAATAAACCATAATGTTTAGAAGTGCATCACAATCTGAACATCTGAATGCACTTCAGTGTTTTATCTCATAAAAACAAATTACTTCTGTATATGACCCAGCAGTAGCAGCACAGAGTAAGGTTGCTATGCTTCAGATAAGAGACTCTTAACCTTTTCCTCCAAACAGGCAAGTCAGCCTAGGTCAATTCCTGAGGGATATATCACAAGCAGACAGTCTCCAGAGTGCATTAAAGGACTGATGGGATCAGTCTGTCTTCAGATGCACAATGGTGGAGAGGCAGAAAAGACACGCCAGGAAAAGGGAGATGTATCTCCGTGTATTGTGTGCAGTCAAGAGCACCGACACACTTCGGGCTTGTGTATGCACCATGCACGCACGCACATCATTTACATGGGTAAATAAGGCTGGTGCGTGCATGCATGCAAGTACATCGACCCTGAATACAGCTGGCTGCAGGAACCACACATCCAAAAGGGCAACAGGTGCAAACGGACTGAAGTGGCACGCGCCTTGGGCTGCAAATATCTGAGGCAGGTGCATGAGAATCTGAATTGTATTAGCTGCTCCATGATCGAACCGCTGGATCACAACCCAGGAAAACGAATCCACAGGTAGTCACGCAAAAAATATAATGCCCATGCGCAAGAAATGTGGAAGTCTGTGCATGTCCATTCAATTTGCCCAGGTCTACACGAGAGCTCGCTAGATGGGTCTCTGGGAGAAGGTGCGAAAGCCGCTTGCAGGTTACGCGTACACTTCCTTGGCAGGAACTGCATCTCCCTCCTTTCTAGGAACAGCTCCCCGACGAAACGCCGGCGAGAGAGCAGCCTCCCTTCACCTCGCTCGCTCGCTCCCTCCCTCCCTCCCCGCCTTTGCACAAGAGCCTCACCTCGCCTACTCACCTGTCATCGTTCTGCCATCCCTGATCGCCCAGCAACAAATCGCGGAATCTGTACCTGGGAGGAAGCGGAGGGACCTCGCTCTCCAGGTCCACCATCCTGCGGGCGGGAGGCGAAGAGGAAGCGCTCCTCTTCGGCGGCGGCGGCGGCAGTTCGGAGCAGACAAGACGGCGGCCAAGGCAGCGACGTGTCTCGTGCAGGCAGGAGGAGGAGGAGGAGGAGGAGGAGAGGGAGGCAGGGATGCTTGCAGGCTCGCGCTCTGCCCAGAGGTGAGCCCGCAAATCCGCGGCACCTGCTGGGAAAGTTTTCTCCCCCCCACCTTCCTCGCAACAAGAGGCAGAGCGGGAGGGAGGGCGCGCGCGCAGCGCCTCCGATTGAGCGCGCGCGCGCGCAGGAGCGCGCGCACGGACGCGCGAGCTCCCTCAGCCTGACGGGCTCGGCAACAAAGGGCTCCTCGCTCCCGTCCTAGCTAGCCATCCTGCCTGCCTGCCGCCTGCCTGCCAGCCAGCCCCAGGCATGCAAATACCGTTTGGAGCTGCCGCTGGCACCGCAGCCAATGGAGACTGGCCGCTCGGAGCACCAGCGGATGACGCGCCCGGGAACTCCGCCTTGTCAGCCAATAGCGTACCCCTCCTCTGTGTGCGAGGAGTGGAAGGGGCTCCTCTCCGGCCAGGCAGGCGCCAGGCAGGGGAGCAGAGAGCAGCGCCGCAAGCTGTATTTCAGTCACAGGGTCCCCCTAAGCCGGAGACGACTTGACGGCACATGAGAACAGCAGCAGCCTCCCCAGTGCGTGGCCCACTAGGGGTCAGACTGCACACGTGCCAGCAGGACAAAGTAGCAACTGCGCTTGATGCTTCTACTCGGTGCTTTTTTTTGTAAGAAAAACGGTGCCGGAACTCACATCTTGTTAATCTTTTTAAAATATATATATATATTCACTTCTTAACATAAATTTAATTTATTGTATTTAAGGCAAATGTTCAGAGTAAATTCCAAAGTTTTGTCCAATTCTCGTCGGACAAATCTCAACTCCTTTCCCTGCTGTTAGTATCTATGTGTTCAGTTATTGTGTCTGTTAATATTCTGGCCTTTTTTTTAGCAGGACCGGTGGCTGAGAAGTAATTAGTAATTTTTTTCATTTTTTAATTTGGGGTCGTACTTTTACACTAAAAGATTTTCAATTCACCAACTTTTTTTTAAAATAAATTATTTACCTTTCGCATGTAATCAATCACTGTACACACACCCACACACATCAGTTGTGTAACGAAACATAATGGTCACCGCCCGCAGTAAGCACTCAGCACATGACCACACGACCGATCCCAAGCCGAGCAGCGCCATCACAACCAGCACGGACGAAGTACGCATGCATCGGACTCGACACACAAGCAGCCCGCATGCACTGTTTTATTGATTTTGCCGCTGATCTGCTACACTTGACGGGGTGATTCAAATTCATGTGGACCAAACATCAAATTTTCAAAAGTTACGTTTAAAACTTGGAAAATCCATCAAAAAAAGGTGCCGGAACTCCATTCTCGTGCATTCTATGACAAAAAAAGCACTGCTTCTACTCATCTTCTGGGAGGAGGATTCGGCTCACCGTGCGTGCTGCCTTAAGCGCAAGCAGTTTACCTGAGCAGTTTCTCCCGACCAGCACCCAAACTCCCGGAGCTCTCTCATGGTGGTATACCATAGACAGAGTTCGTCATGGAAAAAGCTGCTTTCTCCCCCTCTGCCTAACCCCCCAAATTTTCCCTCTGGACAAATGGAAAGTAAATACACTGAGAGATTGAATGGTAAACAAACATTGCAGCCCAACTGAGCTATCATTTCTCTTCTATTTTCACCTTCCACATATTCATAGATCACACTGTGACAGGCCACGGCTTTGCAAAGCCATTTGTCTATGCTCTGTTCCTTGCTATTTTGAGAACAAAGATTTGAGTCCATCTATACATTCTGGTCATATATACTCAGGAGGCAAGGGAATGGTTTTCATGCAGTGTTTGTGTGATTTATAGGTTTAAGGGATTGCTTCTGAGGTTTGTAGAAAAGCCAAGTTTGGATCGATGTGATCTTTGTTAAGCCATTCCCTGGAGTTCTTGCTCTGCAATTAATTGGGGGCAGAAAT
Source organism: Varanus komodoensis (assembly GCF_004798865.1). Lineage (NCBI taxonomy): Eukaryota > Metazoa > Chordata > Lepidosauria > Squamata > Varanidae > Varanus > Varanus komodoensis. Next base: position 116,271 of record NW_025335854.1, on the reverse strand, counting down.
GGACTGGGCACTGGAAAGTGATACTGTAGCTGTGGATTGCTCTCAGGAACTGTTTCACAGCTATCAGCCATGTAGGAGGAGTAATGATTCTGGCCAACTGTTCAAGGCTGCTGCCACTTGATGAGGCTCAAACTCAATAATAGGAATTTGCAAAGCAATTACAGCTGATACTGTATCTTTCATTTCTTTCTAAACATCCAGTTTCCTTTTCCCAAAGAAAGTCTTGTTGCACTGTTAGGTGAGATGTTGTGAGCTTAATCCAAATATTGGGCAGGCTGATGGTTGATGTGGTTGGGATGGGTGTGCACTCCCCTTGTTTACTGGGATGTTCTTTGAGGGTAATCTTAAATACACTCTTTCCTTTGAATGCTCATATAGTAGCTGAGGCACAAAACACCTTACACTAGCTTCAGAGGTTTACCTGCTGTATCCTCTCCCAAAGAGAAACAGCCGTATTGACACAACACAATAAGCTACATGCTTACCACAGTTCGTGGTTTTCTACCATGATCTACTCAACAGATGATCAAGTGGTTTCTACTTTATCATGGTTTCCATCCTCCCTACTTAGTCCTCCCACTATTAACACATATTCCATCAGTCACTGTGCTTGAAATTCAGCCCCAGTGTACATCAGTCCCTGCCTATACCACCTCTTACCCATTGGTTCATTCAAAAAGACTGGATAACTGGAGTTGTTCCTACAGTTGCCACTCTTTCCAGGGGACTATGTGGCAGTTGCATAGCAGGAACATAGAAACCACAATCCTAGGTTCAGACAACACTGCAGGCCATGCTGGTACAAAGGAACCATAGAACAAACCATTGTTTCTTATCATGGTTTCTTAGGTTCAAATTTATCATGATGAAATAATATGACTGGCTTCAAACAACATGACAGGCCAACAACAGAAAAAACCAAAAACATCTCCCTGCCCCAACATGACTTATTGTGTTGTCTGAATCCAGCCAGGCCTTGCAATGGCTACTCATGCTTTGGTAGCATCTATATGAGATTACTGTCATGCATTATATGTGGGTCTACTCTTGATGACATCTGAGAAAATTCATTGGATTCAATGAATCTGATGTTCCACGGATACCTGTGACTAGTACCATCATTCTGGTGATATTACCTCCATCATAAAATATTTCCATTTGCTTGGAATATGCCTTTTGTCTTGATTCAAGATCTCATTCTGAACATGGCTTGGGCCAAGAGCATTGAAAGAAATCTCTCCTCCTATATGACCTACTCACATTTTAATAACTGGGGGTTCCCTTCACCTGGTGAAATCAAGCTGGATGGCATTTGGGGTGGGGACCTGCTCAGCACTGGCTAACCATTTGTGGAATGTCCTTCCCTGAAAAACAATGAAGTCATTAGCTTCCTCATCATTCAGAAGTTTGATATGATTTTTGAAACAATTCTTAGTTTTTGTGATTTTTATGTTTTCACTGCTTCTGTTTTAAATCATGAAAAATACTGGCTTTCTTTAGATTATCATCTGCATCTACTTTTATGTCTGAGAAGATCTCACATATTTATTATTGTTTTGGCATGGGTCTCTTATTTTTCTACAGCAATGTATAAATATATGAATATATTTAAGCAAGCTTGACAATATTTAAAATAAAATAGTTTGGCAATTTTGCTTACCTACCTCATAGTTCCTAAATTACCTCACAAAAGTATGGTTACTAGAAGACAAACGCTCATGGCAGTTGGTGGTAGACAAGGATATTGGATGCAATGTACACCAAAGTCTTATTGAGAATACATGGAGTGAGGGGGTTGTTTTTGTCCTATCTCACTTTTTGGGCAGAATCCCTAATGTCTTAAGTGAACCATGACCAAAATTAAGACCATGAAAGAAATGAATTTAAATTTGAACAAAGAGAAGATTATAAGTTAAAATCAGAACTTTAAAACACTGAACTTGAACACAAGACTACAGAAACTCCCACGTGAGGAAAATATTTTGTCCCTCTAAACAAGGACAAGAGAAGAGAAGAGAAGAGAAGAGAAGAGAAGAGAAGAGAAGAGAAGGATCACCTCTGAAAAAGCCCAGAAACAAATTGTGATGGTGCCTTCACCTACCACCTGTGTCTCCTTGTTCTCTCTCAGATGGTGTTACATGACATTTAAATGTGAATTAAATTTATACTGTAAATGCAAAGTTCAACTTGGCATGTGTATGTCAAACACTTCTGTATGAGTGTTTGTCCCCAAATCATTGTTCCAGCAGTGCTCCAAGATAACAAATAAAGCCAACCAGAGAGAACATCTGGTGAAAATGGTTTTAGGAGGAAAAATTCAGCAATGTTCCAGCAAAGCCTCATGAAGTCCCAGTAATGTGCCAAAAATCATTCTTGAATCTCCCCCACCCACACACACATAATCGAGGGAAGGTGGTGCCACACTCTGGCTTCTAATGTACATGTTATATCACCTTGATGTCTAGTTCACCCTTCTTACTTACATATAATTGGCTTGGTGTCTCAGAAGGATAAAGGTCCAATTAGTTTTGGTGGTGGAACATTTTAGATTTTAAATGGAACAAATTGATTGTAATAAATGTCTCTCTCTCTGTTTTGGATTCTACCTGATATTAGAGAGGCATTCTACCTGATATTTTCAGAGCTGCTCAGGATTTTCTGGGACAAGGTATCACATAAGCCATGTGTTAAATGCCACTTTAGATCCTGAAATAGCTTAAATAAAGGACCCCAGGGACTTTACATTGGCTGGCTGATTAGAAATATTTCATCCAAAGAAGAAATATCTCCTGTACATGTGAACTCCATAATAAGTGTCCTGTGTTAAATGACACTAACATTGGTGCTCATTAAAGGGCTCTGAGCTCAGCTTTCAGCCATCTCAAGAGGACTCTCCATCCTCCATGTGTGCTTTTAGCAAGATGAGCCTCTGATGATGTCTAGTTCACCTACATGGCTATGTATGGGTACAAGAGCTGAGATGCTTTTGGATCTAATGGAACCTGTCTTGGCCACTTGGCCATCCCAACTTGCCTATTTCTTTCCTTTCCATGGTCAAAACACTGACCTTGATGGAGGAAACCATCATGGAGCTTTCCGTGGGAGTTGGCGTGGGGGGGGGGATCCCCACTTGGATTTCATCCTCTGAAGTCACAACACAGACTGTGGCCTTGGAGAAGGAGATCTCTAGCATCCTATGGCTCCTCAAATGCTTTCTGAGTGAACCTTCATTTTGCTGCACTTTCTGCTAACTTTTTCTGATTCTTCTCTACAATAAAATATTTTATTTCATAAGGATTGTGCCTAGGGCTATTCAGTTTGCACTCATGTTTTATGCAAGAAATAGCCTTGGTTAAGTATTGTTTTTTCAAGGGCTATATGCCCAGACCAGCCTAAGGGAAAGCGACATTCTCTTATCCCTCTTGCACTGCATTGTTATTTCAGAATGTTCTGTTTTAAGATTCCGAATCCAGTCTTTCTCTGTCTTCCTGATTCATTAAAAATAGAACTAACATGGCCTGCCAGCAGGTTAAAACATAGCTTCATCTTGCAAGAATTGCTTCACTCTATCGCAAAACCACCTGGAATTTGACATTAATGAAATTATTTATTATTTCTTCCATCAAAATATTTGTGAGTCTTCAATGTCTTCTTCAAATTATGCAGTCTGTATAATAAATGTGAGATGCAGCCCTAGCCATCTAGTTTTACTCAAAAGGGTACAGCTTTATATAACAATTGCCTCTCCCAACAAGCAAGCTACCAACATCCCAGGCACAATGGTTCTACATCATGCCCTCATAATACCGTTGGGATAGCTCAATTTAGGATTGTTGTTGTTGATGTTGTTGTTGTGGTTTGATACCATTTTGCCTTTTGAACTGGCATGTGCTTGCTCATATCTAATGTTTACCCTGGTCAGACAGCCTGTGTACTTTGTGGTTTAAACCATCTTTCTGTCCTTAAGTTACAGATTAAAGACTTCTTTATATTGTTTGTTCAGCACTTTGTCTTATTGCTCTTTTGTTTTTTTAGTGATAGTGCTAAGAGTAGCATTTTATTTCATCCTTTGTAACAGCTAGCTGCTGGTGTTCTCCAAGTAACTGAAACAGTTAATTTTGTAATTAAAGTGCTGAAAGCAACATCATTTTATCTAAGGTACACAAACACATACGCGCACACACACTGATTGGCAAACATTTTCTATGATGAACTAGGTACATAAGATAACCTGGGTTCCCTCTTTTGAGTGGCAAACACATCTTGCTCAAAGAAATAATGATAGGAACTCCAGGGAGTGTGCCGAGTGAACCAGATTAAATTACACAATGAAAAACACTGGAACTAGGAAGATCACTTCTGAAGATCACTAGAGAAGAAGACTTTGTTAAATTATAATCCCAAACAGGCCAGCCCTACTATAAGGTAAAGCAAGGCAGCTGATGGTGGGCATCATGGAAGGTTGGCACATGGATGGTTATTTAATTTTTATTATCATCATTTTGCTGCCAGAGGGGAGAGGCACTTATAAAGTTCCTTTGTCTTGGAAGCCAAAATAATTTGAAGAGCCTTGGACACTGTAGGGAGGAGCAACTCTTGCTCTTCTGTTTTAGGGCCCATCTAACCTGTTTTTCATTGTAGCTTCTCTGAGACCTTATTTCTCTCTGTACGATGCAACAGAAAGTGGTTATCCGCACCAAAGCAAAAATCTGTCCTACATCCTTAGTTTTGGCAGGGGTGGGAGGGCTATAAATCATACATGTGGGACTGATAAGTCATACATGCTCAGCAGATTACCCCAGAAATGGAAACCTCTCTCTCTCTTGTGAGAAACCTCTCACACACACACATTTCTATGCAAATCTCAAGGGAGAGGTCCAGGGCTAGGTCCTTCTCCAGGGAAAAGTGCAGAGAACTCAAGAGTGCCCTCAGGTTGTGAACCAAAGAGAGAGACAACAAAACTTGTCTTTTGCTGCACTTTCTGCTAACCCTTCCCACTTCTCTGCTATAACGTATTTTATTTCACAAGAATTGTGCCTAAGGGTATTCAGTTTGGACTCATGTTTTATGCAAGAAATTGCCTTGGTTAAACATCTTGTTGTCAAGGGCTTTAATCCCAGATCACTCTAGTGGAAGCCAAAGTTCTCTCATTCCCCTCACCCGCATGGATCTGGATATTTTTACTGGAGACTGGCAGATCTGTCCATCCCTAGTCCCCAGGTCTTGTGCCAATGTCTCCTGACATAAATTTCATGAGCAAGCTGGCTTCTGCAGCAACTGTGTATGCACCTAATTTCTAAGACACTATCTGAACATGGGTTAGGGCAGGGTATGGAACACGTGTCTTTCCAGAAGGTGTCGGTGTTCAACTCTTATCATCCCTGAACTATGACCATGTGCATGGAGGCAACTGAAATCCAGCAACTTCTTGAAGGTCAAAGGTTTCCCACTCCTACTTTATGGTTACAATGTGGTAGTCAATTGTACTCATTTTGCTTTTTCATGCACATCTGCCCCCAGCCCAGGGGGAGGCTCCTCTTAATTTCTGCAGGGGATGGGGTGCCTTTTCCCTTTCCCTCCTTTCCAGAGAATGACACCATGTCAAGTCTTCAAGTTCCCCTCTAGAGCTTGCCCAAGAGAGATGTCAGGATCTGGGCAGCTTCATGGCTTCTCCTGCTGGCCAAGCACCAGAAGAGCAGCCCTGGTACTTGCACATTGACACTGCAGCTACCAGGACCCTCATAACCACCACCTGGGAGCCCTGGGGAAAAGGGTAGTTAAGAACTGACTCTTGGCTCCAGAAGCTGCCTCAGCAACACTGATCCCTAGTCTGCTGAAGCTCTTTGTCCTGTGTAGATCTGATGGGCTCTCAGCTCTCTGCTTGTGTTGGTTCATTGGTTCCTGACCTCTAAGGTACTCTTGCTTTTTGGATGATGCTCTGTTCTGTTCTGTTCTTTTCTGTTCATTTCTGACTCTGAACATGGTTTGTTTTGAATAATGACTAGGACTTGGTTTGGACTGGTGATTAGTCTCTGACCTAGTTGCCCAGGTCCTGGTGTCCATTTCTGTTGGCTAGCTGTTCAAGCCTGAGACCCTTACAACAGATCAGCAAAATGTTCTACTTCTCTGCTGGCATGCATACATTATTTTGGCATTATTTTGAAAATCACATCTGTGACTGTCCCTGACAGCAGAATCACAAGAATAAAATATAGCAATTTACTGCCCTTTGATGACACCCAAAACCATGTTCCTGAGGCAGCCATTGCACATCATCCTGCCTTTCCCCTCCACTTGTTCATCACATTCCTCATCTGTTGACCTGGACCCCAGAAAGTAAGTTACTCTTCTAAGAATGTATCCTCCTCAAAGAACAGAGACCATGTGGACATAAATATAAGAGGCTGAGGACATGTTCCTATGCATGTTCAGACAGAAAAAGGTCTTCTGGAGCCCAGAATCCATCCAGCTAGGTTATTTTTCTGTCAATATATGCACAGGATTGCACTCTTAACATATACAAAACCAGATGCTGTCATTTCTGGTCAAACAGGGCTTGGGTGGGGTTTTTTTTAAATACAAACCTGATTGCTTATTACACACACACACACACACACACATACACACATGCATGTATAAAAATGCATGTAGCATCACTCCATTGCCAAAGAGGCAAACGAACAAACATATTTACAGATGCAACAAGAAGCAGAAAGTAGGACTACCATAATACCCCATGATCTGCAAAGTCTCTTTCAAGCTGCCTTCTTTTCCCTGAGAAAAGCCCTCTGTGTTTACATCCATGAAAATAAGCCCTGTGTGACCCTTCATGCTTCCAGAATTTGCCTAGATATGGAGGAGCATGCAAATATTGTAAATAAATAATTGATTAAATGTCAAGGAAAATCTCCACAGCAGAATGCAGCTTGGAAGACCTTCTTCTTAAAGGAAAAGCTACCATTTGTCAATGCAGGGGTGCCAAACCATTTTCAGATGGGTGGGTGGGGCACATGCCAGCTTAGGATGGTGCATGTATCTTGGCTCCCCTCTCTGTTGCATAGTGGGTGAGGCCCACCCAAAATGGGCAGGACCAGATCTTATTTGTACCAGTTTGGACATTTTTCCCACCCAGCCTACAAGCCACTCATAGTTCTATGCACTCCTCTATTCTCTGGAGTAAGTCCCAGTGCTGTAGATACCATACCAGCTTTACTGGATAATTTCACAGAAACATGATTCTTTAGATGATAATGTAGTCCCCTGAAAATGTATGTATTCAGTTCTGGAAATAGCACGAACTTCCGAATAGTATGCATAACTTTGTTCTTTGTACTTGAAGAAATTCCATCTCTGGTTTTGCAGGACATGGGTGACATGTTCTAGAAAGACCAGGGGTCACCTTCTGCTAGCAGAAAGTTGTAACCAGTGGGCTTGTATTTCATGATTTCCTCTCATGTTCTAAATGTCATTTGTGATTTCTGTTTGCTCTCTGTTCTCCTAACTTGAACCATGGTACCTTTTCCCTCTGAGGTTTTCCTCACCTTTGTGAGCTTTCTGTCAGTAAGGAGATAAAGTTCAGCCAGTACCAAGTGTATGTTCTTTGCTCAGCAGCTGTGCATTCTATTCTAACATTAGAATAGCCACAAACCACAGGTCAATATTTGCGTGCAAGGTGAGGTTGGTGGAGCTCCCCTGAAATAGGCCTGTGCAAGTTAAATGTTTTTGATCAGGCTCACAATGACATGACTAAAATAAAAGTCCTACTGATTGGTCCTAAAATTCATACCCTTGCCTTTAGGAGCTGATGTCCCAGAAGGACAGATTCAACTGCTTGAGGAAGGGTAGTATTTTGGAGGAAGGCAGCTCTTTAAGAGAGTTCGGAAGGATATCTATTTATAGTTGATTTCCAGAACTGTTGCTCTTTTCTCATTAGTTTTCAGATAAATTTATTACACTTGCATGTGAACCGCTTTGTCTCCTGTTGGAACGTGTTGCCTAGACTGGCTGCCTCACTGCCCGGAGTCAGAGACCTTTCCCAGTGACATAGTTTATCATGTACTAAGAAAGTAACACTTGGTGAGACAAGGAGTCTAGGTCGTGCAACAAGCCAGCATCACTGCTGCTGAAACAACAACCTGGACATTTGTGGGAATGCCCAGATGGTTCCGCCACTGCACTCCACCACATGGCACTTGCCCCCCTAGCTCCTGGGACAAACATGCCTGGCTGAGATGATGATTGCTTATTCCATGTACAAATACTGGTTGTCCCTTCATATGGTGGCATAACCATGTATAACTCTTGTTTTCCCTGCCTGTCTTTCAAGGCTGCAACATTTAAGTCTGTTTACCAGGAATTCATTTCTATAGTATGATGTGGAACTCATGTTCCTTTTAAAAAATGGAAATTAGACACAGGGGCAAGGGTGTTTTTGCTAAATTGCAGCCATGTAGACACCAGGGTTCATTGTGGCATATCTAAATATTGGTTGTCTTCTCAACTGACCTAATCATAGGAATGTCCCTTCCCACTTCTCCAACCTGACGCAAAGGCTTTAATCCTACATCTGTGTACCAGAATGTAAGTTTCTGAACGAACAGAACTAGAATGTAAAGGACTAGCTGTTATACACACCTGGGTTTAGAATATGCCCCTTTGATCTTGAAGTTTGGTTTACACAGTGGTACACCTAGGGATGGACTTTGAGGCCAAGGTCCAGGGCCTAGGGTTTTCTGAATGATCCGCTAGAAAGTGATAGTACAAGCAAACTCCTTTTAATTGTTGTAGTCATGATGGTCAGCATAGTAAAAAGCAGAGACATCACCCTGCTGACAAAAGTTCATATAGTCAAAGCTATGGTTTTCCCAGTTGCAATGTATGGCTGTGAAAGCTGGACTGTAAGGAAGGCTGAGTGCCGAAGAATTGAAGCCTTTGAATTGTGATGCTGGAGGAGACTCCTGCGAGTCCCTTGGACTGCAAGGAAATCAAACCAGTCAGTCTTAGAGGAGATCAATCCTGACTGCTCTTTAGAAGGCCAGATATTGAAGATGAAACTCAAATACTTTGGCCACCTAATGAGAAGGAAGGAGTCCCTGAAGAAGATCCTAATGCTGGGAACAATAGATGGCAAAAGAAGAAGGGGACAGCAGAGGAGGAGGTGGCTGGATGGAGTCACTGAAGCAGTTGGTGTGAGCTTAAGTGGACTTTGGGGGATGGTGGAAGACAGGAGAGCCTGGAAGAATATCATCCATGGGGTCGCAATGGGTCAGATGCAACTTTGCTAAATAACAACAACAACAACATGATGGTTTTATGATTTAACTTAACTTAAAATGTGATACTGCACATTTTAGAAGCACTCATAAAGCATGGAATGATGGTGAGCATGAGAAAAACAATGACAGTTGTACACTCCAGCTGAGGTAATGCACAGAACCATCTATATGTACACTGCCCAGAGAGCCCTTGCAGAGAAATAGGTGAAAACATGACTAGTCTTTGTCTAAACTGAAATAAAGTATAATAGATCTTATATGGGCATAACATGTTGGCTTGGTCAGAAAGAAAGTGAAAGTTTGGTGATCTCTTGGTCATGCCAGAGAAGAGAGGTGAGCATGCATTGCCAAGGCTCATCAAGGCCCCTTTTCATAATTCTGAACCATAGTTAACCTTATGTCAAAAGCCAACTGTACACAGTTGCTTTATAAAGCCCAGTTTCTATAATTGCTTCCATTACATTTGGAGCTGCCACAAGTCTTCCTTACCCAGTGGAAGATTTATGTCAGAAAAGACAGTAAGCCCCCTATCTGAAGTGATTGCCAAGACAGGCAGGCATGGATCTGTGTGCACACAGAGATGTGATCAGGAGCAAGTGATACGGGAAGGATGCTGGAAAATGATTCTGAAAAATAGCCATTAGCCAGAGTCAGGCAGTCACCTCATCCAGCAGATACGGGGACAGCCTTGATTCCACACTCTGCACCCATTCCTCTCTCTTGGAGGAGAGAGCTGTGCTTGGCTGGACTTGCACTGTGCCCCCTAAATTAGTCTCTGGCCCTCAGGTATGATGGAGGATGTTCTCCTACTTCCGATGACATAAGCTTTGCCTTCTATTCCTGTTGGCTTCTGTGCATGCAGTAGAGGGTGGGAGAGAAGACAAAGCAGAAACCTGTTGCAATGCAGTGGAGCTTTCCTTTGCTTTTAAATGCAGTTTCGATGGATGCAGCATTTTGTATAAAGCATACATTTGTGCTGCAGCAGAAATACAACAGGAAGCCTATTCCCCACTCATCTGAGCAGTGGCATTTTTGCAGTATCCAGTTCATCTACAGCTATGTAAGGGCTGTCATGGACAGGATATTTTGGAGGGCTTTCATTGATAGGGTTGCCATAAGTTGGAGATGACTTGACAGCACCAAACCACAACAAAATGTAAGTAAAGGCAAGTCCCTCACTTCTCCCACTGATTATTAAAATTACTCCTCATAAGGATCAAATACACACAAACAGTAGCAACCCATCTTTATATCTATTTCCTAAATGTATCACCTCCTTGCATTATAAAAGAATCCCAGCATGTTTCAAAACCAATTAATCCATTATCAGTGCTGAACATATATTTTCAATTCAAATAAAATGTAGAATACTAGTTATCAGGTATCTTATGAAGACATTCAGCTATTTCCTGAATGATATTGATGCTCACCATGTGACCAACTTGGGAAACCTCGGGAAGTACCTCCCATTCTGGACCACTGGGCTGACTATGTACTTGGCCTCCAGACCCAGACAGAGCTTCCCCATGTTTCATACAAAGGATACATTTAAAATTGAAAAGCAAACAGCTGAATTATTGTTTAAACAATTTTGATAACTGTGATGGAATTGTTTTGAGAATGTTGTCTTTCCAGGTCTGAGAAGACCTTGATGAAAAGTGCCTTTTGGTAGTCCCCTTCATGCTTACTTAGAGTGGAAGCTGCATTCCTGAAGTGGAAGGAAGCTACTATTTATATTTTTTTCCAAATGCTCTGTAACTCTTAAGGTACTGTGGGATTGCCTTAAGGTATTGTGGGAAATTAAAAGAGGCTTGCAAACCCAGATGCCCCTGTTGAGGAGGTCTAAATGATGCTAGACTCTGCTGGCAGCTGCCCTGAGATGCCAGTGGCTTGTTCTTGGACTTTTCCTTGAAGACCAAGTGCCTCTGCTTGTATGTAGGTTGAGTTGGTTCATCCATAACTTATACTCTGATGTCCCCCACTGTGCTTTATTTGATAATGTTCTCCACACGGCAGGAAAGTGTACTTGCATTCAAACTCATGCTAGTGCAACCAACACCAAAAATGTATCCCAAACTCAGTAAAAGAAGGGGCTGCTAACTGACCAGAAAAAGCCAAACTAAGCATCCCGATATTCTTGTGTGCCATTATCAGCCTTCTGCTTTCTGCCAAAATCGCCAGGTGCTTTTCAGGGAATGGTCTTAATATGCGTTTGCCAATATCTGCAGAACACTGCTGTGAAAACACGTGGGCAACTCTGCTGAGAGGATAAAATACAGCAACCACGACCAAAGAAATACCTTAGAACTCAGAGTTCCAGATCCAGTTGCAGTTCCATAGTTTATCTTGCCAAAAACAAGTTATGAAACTGAGAGATTCTTGCCAAGGAAATGTTCAATTCTTTGCAGTAACCTCTGTTGGACACTGTTATGCCCAAAGCAAAATTGTTTGGCTTTTTCTGGGTGTGGCTAGGTGAGATCACTTCACTCGTGAAACATGAAAGCAATGAGTGCATTCGCTCATGAGAATGAAAGCAAACAGGGAGGGGCAAAGCAGGTACATAAAAGACAGATCTCACCTAGTCATCTCTTAGTGCATTACAGAAAATCAGGCAGAACCAGTGGGGAAAGGGTGGAAGTCCTTTGCAGAGCTCTAGCGATGACCTTCTCTTGGCTGAACTGTAGCATTCTGCTCCTGCTTTGCCTGTGCTGTAGCACGGAAGACAGTAAGTTATTGAATTAGAAACTGATGCAGTCAATTAGAGGATGTGGCCGTGCTGAAACCATGAATAGGGATTGGTGATGGCTTTTTTCCATGGGATTGCAGCCTTCAGTCAAGCTGCAATCCTCAGCTAGCCTGGTTCAGAGGGACTTGCACAAGAGCATTCCAAATGACTTCCTTTGAGATATTGATTATGCAATGGAAGAACTAAATAGTTTGAATCAGTTGTGACTTCAGATATGTTTAGGGGAAAAGCTGTTTAGTATAGTCCTAAACATGCTTCTCATAAGCCAGTCTCACAGTATGCAATAGCCATGCTGTTCGGACTTGGAGTTTACTGATTAAAGGCACAACTAGCAATGGCTTCAATTTTATTATCAGCTGTCTTATTGGTGATTAAACGAAACAGGAAAAAACCATCAAAGACATTTTTCTGCAGTGATTGGAGAAGTTTAGCATTTAGCCAGAAAATGAAGTGGGATGGTGAGATGACATCAGCGAAATGCTGAACAGAGGGTCAGGGGACCAGGCTGAATGGGATGCATTACGGAGTACAGGGTGAGGCAGGTCTCCCAAAGACCCTTTGTGAACAGAGCCATTCTCTGCATGAAAAGCACATCTTGACTACAACTAATGCTGCACGCAACTCTGATCGTTCTAAGACATGCATAAGATGGCATTGTTCTGGCAGCAGACATTAGAATCTTAAATCTGCAAAACAATGGTGCCCTTTTATTGATATTTGAAACCAAATACACACTTTAATATTTATATCTGTTTTATTACAGTATTAAAATAAATTCTCTTTTCTTGCATTATCCAACTTCAAATGTTTATAATAAGAAATGCTTCTTTTACTACATGCTGACCTGTGTAGATTCATATAGGTTGGGTTCTTTTTTTTGGGGGGGGGGGTCCACCTTATTTGCTTTTGTATAAGTATATGGAAGCTATGGCAGCTGTGTTGCCTTATGCTTGTGCCTACTTTATATACAGATGGTGTTAGGGTAAATGTATGTAATATGGGGCAAAAAGAAAAGCACTTGGGAAGCAGGAATACATATTGCTTTGAAAGATGTCATTACCAGATCGCTCCCTTCTGGGTAGTGAATTCATACATTCTGTATTCTTTAATGGTCCCTTTTCAAAGCCTTTTTTCAGTCATCACCTTTTTCTGTTATTGTACACTGTGTATCACCTTGACATATTTAAGCATATTTATTTAGAGCTTAACGGCAAACATTTTAATGGGTACAGAATGTTTATTGATTTCTTATTCAACCTAGTGTATCAATAAACTGGGCACACCTATATGTTTCAGACAAATGTGTAAATGGCAATGCTCTTTAGGTGTAGTAGCTACTAACAATGTTAGATAATACATTATCAAACAATGTTGCATAACTGCATATCTCATGATTTACAACACAATGCTTTACTTGTCTATACATGCAATTGAGTTCAATAGGCTTAAGACTAGATAAATGAATATAGGACTGCAGCTTCAGAATCAGTCTGACTAAAGCATCAAAGCATGTCTGGTCACCTTCTCAAAGCAATAAACAGTGAAACTCTTGGTTTTTGAGTAGAAAAGAAGAAAGGAAGGTAGAGGGTAGCAAGGAAAGCCATCTGGGGAAGGGCAGACAAACAAGAATCTTTAAGAGAGAAGATGAGCACATTTATAAGAGAAAACAATATTCCTGGTGATTATATATTCATGAACTAAAGCAGAGTATGAACATATTTTGGCCTGCATTTTGGCTTTTACCAGTGTGTGTAAATTTGGAATTAAGTTAGACCTTATGGAAAGCAATACATCATGGATGTCTGCAGAATTTCCTGAGATGGGAGCTCATTAGGAATACAGTGCATGTTATGGTTACCATGGAGATATCATCAAGATGTATCTTTCACAGCATGCCCACATTATACCTTGCACTGCAAACATGGAGGGTGGAGAACGCACAATATGATGTGAGTGTCATGTGGTGAAGATTCCAAGTCTTATGAACCAAATGGGGATGGATTAACTCTGAGAGGCCATCTTGGATAGAAAGGCAATTATACTGTGTGAATTGGTCATAAAGCTGCCGCAGGGTACATATTGTACTACAGTACCAGCTAAAAGATTCAGGACACGTATACTGCTTACCTAGCCGGGGATGAGTGTTCTGACAACACGCGTGTGCCTGTTGAAAGAATGTTTGAGGACCCATGTGAAATGGGTTAGCCTCCGTTTCACCATTACCTTATGCAGCAGCCACCCCCAGGTGGTCAGAGTGCTTGGCTATTTGTAAATAGGCTCTTCATGTGTTCTACTCTATCTCTGTGCAGCTTGTCAATGATGGGCCAGGTTTCCACCTTGGCACATACATCAGTATGCTTCAAGAGTTGCTTTAGAAGCTGCTAAAACTTACGGTCAAGCCAGAAACTTCCCAGAAGCAAAAATGACAAAACTCTTGCTGTCATACTTTGGGTACATCATGAGAAGATTCACTGGAGAAGACAATCATGCTAGGGAAAGAAGTCCAAGGCAGAAGAAGAAGAGGAAAAATGAGATGGATGGATTCCATGAAGAAAACCTCAACCTTGAGTTGACAAGAGCTGAGCAGGGCTGTCAAGGACAAGACATTTCGGAGGGCTTGGATTCATAGGGTCACCAAAAGTGGAGACAATTTCATGGCACAAAACTGCAAAACAAACATGTGGTGTGGTGTGGTCACCGCACATGTTAGAGGCAAGACAAGCACATATAGCTTATGTCAGAAAGTGTGACCTTAGTATGACCTGGCATTATGTGTTGACATTGGTGGATAGTTGTTGGGAGCTGGTGGTTTAAAAGGAGCAATGTATGCCTTCACTGCTGAATATTACATGACTGCAGAGTGATCAGCAGAAGGTGGTGGGCATAATTAACTTTTGTTAAATCTCAAGTCCAATATCTATAATATTTTCTCCAATATAATGTAGCAAATAATATTGCAAGTTTTTTCGCATCTCATCAGACACTGTTGAGGTTGTAATGAGTGTAAATGATAAGTTCTTTTGAGAAGATGAAATTTTTCCCCTAATGTTGTTCAAGATTCATCTTTGGATTAAAGGATTTTTCAGGAACATCAATATTTATCATTTAACATGCTTTCCAAACTTGTAGACTCAGTGCCACTGACTTTCCTGAAAATAATGTTTTTTTCTTCTTCTTTACCCTAAACTTATTTGAAGTTGTTCAGAATGTTCTAGTTACATAAATGCAAAGGTGGGCGCAGCGGGTACAGAATGGGCATGTTCTGTATCATAATAAATGGGGCCAAATTGAATATCATGGATTTTAATAAAGCTTATTTCATGGGATTTATTGTAATTTAGATGCAAGGCGGCATTTCATTAAAGATAGATGTGATTTAAAATGACTGATGATAATGGCTTTGCTTTTACAAGGCACTTTCCTTCTTCCTGTTCTCAGAGCTGTATGTGCCACAGCTTGCTGAAACTTCCCCTTGCATTTTCGCCTGTAAGCTCCTTCTACTGCTTGCTGCTCTTTTATCATACCCACCATCCTTTAGAGTGTGTCATGTGGATATGGAGGTAGTTGTGACAGAGAAATGGGAAATTAAATGTAACCTTGTGCACTGCTGGCCCCATGGGATGTGCAGAATGCAGGATGGTTTGGCCCTTACGAGCTGCTGTAGGGGACTGAAGGGTGTGGTCTGAGATGGAGGGAAGCATCTGTGGTGATGAAGATGAGAGAAAGGAAGACTGAAAGCAAGCATCAGTGAGCAATCATTCAGCTGCAGTTGCACTTCCAGAGTCATGACCAGCCCCTCTACTACTCTTGCCTTCCTGTGCCATGAAGCCTAAGAGATGCTAAATACTTGCCCGAGTCTTAGTTCTTACTATCATTCATTGATTCATTCGGTATTTCATTTCATTTCTGTCACCTAATAGTCAAAGCCCTCTTGGTGGTGCACAGCAATGCATAAAAACAGAACAATACAATATAATTCAAATACCACCAGATATTGATATTATTGGACCCCTTCTACTTGTATTCTTTTGCTGTGAGGCATTTTAAACTGTGCACAGAACTGAGTATTTTCTTTTACTTGCCCGGGATAGTCTGGTGTCCTAAATATATCTTAGAGGGCAGTCCTTTAGTTTTGAGAGCTAGCAGAGGACAGCCTTCTGTGTCCATTCCATTGGCTATGCTGTCTACATCTGTTCTGAAGTCCAAGGACCATAGAGAAGAAGAGCATCAGGGCCTTGCCATTACCTGTCAACAGGTAACTTCTGGTCAATAGATTGAGCAGGCACACAGTCACCAATTTAGTTTCCCCACTGTGCAATGTCTTGCAAGTCTATTTAAGAAATAGTTATTATGCCTTGATTTGCAGCTGTCCATTTAATTCCCTATTTGCAAATTTTATGCAAATCAATGCTTTTTATTTCTGTGATTCATTTCTCCATTTATTTATTTATTAAAAGCTTTTCTATCCCACCCCCTACAGAATGGCTTGGGGCAGCTTACAATTTTATGGCAATGTGCATGTGATCAGCGCATTTAACCCCCTCCCCTTTGCATTGGGAGAAATAAATCCTAATTCTTGTCTCCTTCACAAAACACATACTTGGTTGTGTTGCCTGCTGGTTGTTTCCCTATTAGGCAACATGGGGGCTGGTGGGTGGGGGGCACCCTATTCTATTCACGATGCCGGCTTTCTGTTCCTCTTCCGCCCACTATAGTTCAAACCCAGGTCCCATAAATTACCCCGGTTGTGGGTACTATAGGAGTTCCTCAGAAGCATCCATGGCATCTGAAACAGGAGCACTGGGTACTTGGGGCTTTCCTGACATTGCTCAAACATCCTAAGCTGAGCACTGCTGACAGAATTCCACAGGACACAAGAAGAGTTCTGATGGATCGGACTAGTGGTTCATTCAATCTAGCCTTCTGTTACCAACATCAGCTACCTAGATGCCTTTAGGAAGCCTCTATGGACTGCTGTACTACAACAGCAGTCTTTCCCATGCTTTTTCCCAGCAACTTGCTCACAGAGGTATAGAGCTGTCCAATTTTGCTGCTGTCCTTTTTGTGAATTGGCTAAAGAAAAGTATTCTCTAAAATGCTGCATTAATACTGCTGCATTTGTACACAAGATTTTATAGAACAGAATTTGGACATTCTGAAACCACAACAGAAAACACACCACCTTTGAAGCTAAAGAATTGTGCTTTATAGAAAACTTTGCTCTGTAAGAGATTAACTAATCCAGCAACTCTGCCTATTGAAGGGAAGGGAAGGGAAGGGAAGGGAAGGGAAGGGAAGGGAAGGGAAGGGAAGGGAGCATCTGGATCTTTCACAGTGTTCTCTGATCACTCCGTGCTTTGCATAGTATGATAGTACCCTCTAGTGGAACTTAATTTGATACAGTTGACTACTTTGAAAAAAGGAGGTTCTTCGAAGAGGACAGTCTTCTCTCATTAACAGTCTGAGATGAAGTTCCTGCAATTTCAAGCATGGTATACCAGGGAAGCTAGATCAGCTGCACATCAATCACAGAGTCAAGAAGCACAACATTTTATGTGCAGTTATAATACAGTTTGCTTCTTCTAAGTCTGCAGCATTTAAGGGGCAATATTATATACCTGGGAATAAGACCCAATGAGCCCTACAGTTCACATTTCAAAGGAGACAAATATGGGACTGCACTGCAAGCCTGTTGATTCACTAAATTAATCATTTTAGATTTTCGGTAAAAATGTTCAACAGACTAATTTTGAAGCAAAACTAGAACTTTTGTCAAAACACAGGCAGCTGGTGTTGACCAGGAGGGAAGGTCTCTTCCAAGATGGTGACATATGGCAAGTATTATGACCTGGCATTAGCAGAATGCTGGCAAATACTGTCCTATTTGTGAAAAACACAATAGCAATAAGCATCAGTAAGAGACCTGGGTGCTAGCGCTCCTTTATCTGGGTGAACTGGAAAAAAAAATCAACAAGTGTCACTCTAAGCCTCAAAATCCTATTAGTTACAAAAATGACACCTGTTGAATTAATGCCTTCAAAATGATATCCATGATGGCCTTGATGAGGTCTACAACTATGGTAAAATTAAATAGATTCAATAAAAATTGGCACAGGTAAAGCTAGATAAAAAATGCACTCAGGTGTTCAGACAGGTGAAAACTGATAGACTTATGCAGGCTTGTGAGGAAGGTAACTCTTCACTGGTTTGGTGAAGTTCTGAGCAGTGCTTCAAATGTTATCAAGTTTTCCTGCACAACCAATGTCTATCGAAGCCACAGCTGGAAAGGTGATTGTGCATGCCCAGTTTGATTCTACAGTGCTGCCTGTGAGAGATTTTTTACCCTGTGTAACAATTCCCTTGCGAGATTTGCACACTGTCTGACTGAGTCAGTGCTCCGCTCCCCGTTCTTCCCTGTCCTCTCGCTCTAAAGCAGACAGCTAAAGCTTCTTAATCACAGCCAAGCATGCTTTTCATTTACTTCCTCATTTGTCATTTCTCGTTTCTTCCTGCAGTAATCCATACAGTCTAGCACTGTGAACCAAGTGGCTAGGCATCTGGAGGCAAAAAGCAACACTTTTCTCTGAGATTTTAGCCTGAAAACAGCAATCGAAATCTCCAATCCAAATTAAGAGAAAATGTTTATTTAAGGGGCTATAATAAGGAAGGAATCAGCGGGCACTGTACTATGCATGCAAGTGTACATTACATGCAACTGGAATGACAAAGTTTGCTAATCTACGTTGACTCTTAGAAGGACAGTTCTCACATGAAGGGGCTGCAAGATAACTTCAACATGTCCAGTGTCCTTAATAGGAAGAAAATGGCCAGTTTTAAAGCAACAATGGATGGGAAGTTGCTTGTTTTCTCATGTGAGATGAAGCTGGTGTGATGTTAATTACCAGGCACTGGCTTTGGCTTTTTTTGCACTTTCTGTTTAATGGATTTGGAAGCTTAGGAGTGAGGGTTTTCTGCCCAGGAATCTATGGAGGGCAGCAGCTTGGTCCAGGAAGTTTCTGTTTAGAATAGCAGAAACCCTCCAGACCTTTACTGTGCAGCCAAGGAGGCTCTGTCCCCATTGCTGAATTGGCCCTGCCCTTGTGTACTTTCCACTCAGTTGCTGGGAGTTCCTTATTCAGAACAATCAGGATTGTGGGTGGGGGGTGAATATATGTATGTGCACAGGTCTGGTTGTGCATACATGCGTGTATCCTTTACTCATGTGTCAGAAAGACCCAGTCTTTTCCACATCCCCATGCTGTTGTGACGATAAACAGAGAACAGAGCTACGGTTGGAATTGTCCTCATACAAGATGTAGTTTTATATTTTGAAAGGAAATAAACATTGCCTCCATTCCCTCACCACCGCCCTGCAAAAGATGCAGGGTTTCTCCATTCAGGTTCCTCCTACAGGAAAAAGAGATGAGTCCCAGGAAATGCAGACAGATACTGTTGCAAATGCAGTCTGCCAGACCTCACAAATAACCCATGAAGCGAGCGAGGCAAACAAAAAGATGTGCTAGAATATCGTGCTGACTTTTGTTGCTGCCTTGGACCAGAAGCATGCCACGCACACAGCTGAGCTGCACAGGAAACGCTTACGAATGGAGGAAAGAGACTTCCAAACAAAGTTCTAACACTGGTTCAGAGTAAAAACCCAGAGACCTCATTTAAAAATGTTCTAAAAACTCTAATACACTCATTCATTAAAACTGGGGGGGAAATGGCCTCGTTTGTAGCTACGTCCTAGAATAAGAGTACCTGTAGACCTTTGTCCTGGCTTGGGCAAACTCCATACATTTTTCCCTGCAGCCAGACTGCAGCAAAAAGATTTCTGCTGCTGGCAGCTTTGGGATGGATTTGAGTCTCAGGATAAAATCAGAGAGACTGTATACTAGGCAGGAAATCCCAGTTCTTATGTCTGATCAGTGACTGGAGATAAAAGATTGTAAACGCGTGTAAATTTTCATTGTGTGATATATTATTTTAAATCACTCTTCTCTCTGATCAGAAACAAGAGTGGTGTTTCTTTGAAGGATCTTGCTTCTAAGATCTGAGCTGTAACAGGGAGATTTACATCTGAGTAGGCATGCATGGAAATGAGCTGTGCTGGGTGGTCACCTTGTTCTCATAGGCAACATCAGAAACAATACAGAAAATGGAGATTGGGGAGATCAGCCTTTGCTAGATAAGATGTGGAAGGTGGTCCAATGGAAATTGCATGGCTGGGGATCAGAAGGATCTCTTACCAAGGAACTTTGTGTGTTGCTGGCAATGGTGACCACAGGGTCAACCATGGATGGAAAGCAGAAGAGGCAGAAAAGGGATGGGTATATTTAGCGGACTTCACTGGAAGGGAAGCCTCAAATGACCTAACTTCTAGACTGGTTGTCAAGAATTAGAAAAGCACTGTGGTGCAGATTGCTTTCCGGCTCTTTGTTTTTCTTTGCAAATGAAAAATTAGGACATTGGCCTTGTGCCACTCTGGTCTTGCTGACAACAGGGTTGCACCATGCTACCCACAGATGACCAAATAAAGGCATTTTGGATGAGCACTGGCAGGCCGGGGGACCGAATGGAAGCTAAGCCACCACAATTTGGTCAAAGATATTTTTTTCATTAAAAGACAGCAATTATATTCTACAACTCCTGTGCCTTTCTGACTGTACCAGGGTCTCAACAGCATTGCTGGAAGCTTTTCAGGCTTCCCGAATGAAAAATTGATTCTGGACAATTATGCCAACTGGATCCAAAGTGTACAATACACTTCTCCATAGCATGTTGCAGAGTACAGGATCTGGGCATTTGCTAATGTTTTTCGAGTTCATTGATGCCTTTTCCCACTTGTATCTAGTTCAAAACAGCTGTGAGCCACCACCTAGAAGAGATCGTGAACAGCCTACAGATTTACCATTTAAAGAGTCCTATTCACATGGTGAAGTAGTATTGTTTCATTGCCGGCCTGGCTATGTAAGAAATAGAAGCATTCAATTTTGTTGTAACAATGGAAGTTGGGAACAAGTTTTACCAGCTGGGGAATGTAGAAGTAAGTACCAATATAATTTTGAAGAATCCATCAAACTGAAATACTAAATACTCTGAGTAGATTATTCCCACTTTTTAAAAAAATTGTGATCAGCTTTACCTTTCATTTCTTAATATTTCTTAAGCTATGAGTGGTGTACAACTAAAACAAATAAACATTTTAAACCAGATTTTTTAAAAACTATACATTATTAGGGTTTGGTTTGGTTTGGTTTTGGTTTTGTTTTTTGGAAGGAGGGCATATTTTATGTCTCACTTAGAATCCATCCACTCTCTTTTGCTCTTTGGCTTTTGGATTCCCCGATTTGATTCTCCCAATATGAATCTACCCATAACCTGTGATTGTCATCTGAGACTCGTCTACATGTGCCAGTACTAATAAGAAAGATAAGAAGTTGACCAAACCAGATGTGAGAAAAAATGTGTGGCTGACACCATGAACTCTGCTTTTCCTTCACCACCTCCAATGGAAGTTGTCCGACATGACATCTTCATGTTCAGATTTTCCCCACTCAGCTGTCCATGAGTACCTGCCAGTGAAGTGGAACAGGAGAGGAAAAAATATTTCAATTTAAACACTTTTCAACAGAATGCAGAGTATTTCCCAAAGCATTTCCTGGACGGGTCAGTGGTGCTTTTGTCTAAAAGTAGAGCAACCACTTTTAACAGATGCCATTCAGTTCTGTGGCTTTAGATTGCCCCAGTGACTGAAATATGAGTGTTAAAACAGCAGGGAAGGCAGGAGAAATGGTGGAAGAAAAAGCGGCAGGGCAGAACATCAGATGAAATGATGCAGCCGGAAATGAGATATCCCTGAATTAGCTAAGCTGCAGAAGAATAAGTGCAGTGATTCAGTTTGTGGGGGACAGATTGACTGATTGATTCAGTCATTCATTCCCTTTTTTCTCTTTTTTGGTGGGAATGATTTGCATGAAACTAATACATATCCTTGAAGGGTCCCCGGCCAAGAAATCCACAAAGTTTTAGAAGGATGGGTGGAAGCTCTAGGAAGTTATAATGATGGAGTGCCATTTCAAGGCTTTTTCATAGTGAAGCCTTATGTTGGTAAGAAGATGGTTATAACAGTCCCATCCTTCCCTTTCTTCACAGCATAGTGATTAGAGCCCCGACACAACACGTTCTAGGATATGAAGGTAGACCTAGCAGTCAGCCTTCCACATCAATGAAACCATGCTAACTCTCCTGAAGTGACCTTCCCCTCTCTGGAAGCAACAGGACCAGACGAAAGTGGCATGATTCTGTTTAAACCATTTCTTAAGCAATATCCCTCATTGAAACTTCTAGGTTGGGTTCCAAATGCACATTTTATATGCCTTATGTTGAACTATCCATTAGGTGTGTGTTTGTTTTTTAATTAACAGAACGGCCTTGTGGACATCCTGGAGATCTCCAGTATGGCTCTTTTGAACTCATCTATGAGGAAAATTTTGTATTTGGGGCTCGTGTTGTGTATCAGTGTAATGAAGGGTAATTCTCTCTCTCTCTCTCTCTCTCTCTCTCACACACACACACACACACACACACACACACACACACACACACACCTTTACTTAAGATAAATTGCAAATAAAATATAATAGTATCTTGCTAGTACAGGATAATCAAGAGTTAGAACTAGACATGGAACAACTGATTGGTTCAAAATTGAAAAAGGAGTTCGGCAAGGCTGTATATTGTCACCCTGCCTATTTAACTTATATGCAGAGCGCATCATGTGAAAGGCTGGGCTAGATGAATCACAAGCCAGAATTAATATTGCCAGGGGAAATATCAACAACATCAGATATGCAGACGATGCCACTCTAATGGCAGAAAGTGAAGAGGAACTAAAGATCTTCTTGATTCAGGTGAAAGAGGAGAGCACAAAAGTTGGCTTGAAACTCAACATTAAGAAAACTAAGATCATGGCATCCGGTCCTATCACTTCCTGGCAAATAGATGGGGAAGAAATGGAAGTAGTGACAGATTTTATTTTCTTGGGCTCCAAGATCACTGCAGATGGTGACTGTAGCCAAGAAATTAAAAGATGCTTGCTCTTTGGGAGTAAAGCTATGACAAATCTAGGCAGCATACTAAAAAGCAGAGACAGAAATTCATATAGGCAAAGCTATGGTTTTCCCAGTTGTAATGTATGGTTGTGAGAGTTGGACCATAATGAAGGCTGAGCACTGAAGAATTAATGCTTTTGATTTCTGGTGTTGGAAAAGACTCCTGAGAGTCTCTTGGACTAGAAAGAGATCAAATCAGTCAGTCCTAAAGGAAATCAACCCTGACTGTTCTTTAGAAGGAGAGAAACTGAAGCTGAAGCTCAAATACTTTGGTCACCTAATGAGAAGGAAGGACTCACTGGAAAAGAGTTTCTTTCTTGGTGCAGAGAGAGTGCTTGCTTGTTTCTACACAGAAGAGGAGAACTGGGGAAAAGCACAAGAGGTGACACCATGGGAGTGGTACTAACCCGTCAAGATCATCTGGACTGCCAGAGTTGACCCTGGGAGCAGTGTGGCCCAACACCACACAGTGGTATCTCCCAAATTTCACATATCCAACCTGGCTCTGATGAAGGAATAAAAGAAGAGAGACAGGGAGACACCCTTGCTTCTCTTCGCCATCATCATGCCTAGGTTTACCAGGAAAGCAAGAAAGGGGGAAGAGAAAGTGATTGCACCCTGGGAAATGGTAGGGGTGACATTGAGGGTGGATGTAAGGCATGAGATCTGCTCCCTCAAGGGCTAAGGCCTTGCATGCTTCAAAAAGGAAGCTCAGAAATTTGGGCAAAGCTCTTTGGGTCCTCTGGGGTTTGGTTCTGAGTCAGATTCAGGTGAGCTTCCCTAGACAAAGCTTGATATATTATAGGCAAAATAGTACTTCTTTTCTAAAATCCATTTTCTTCTCATAATTCTACTGCAGTTTTAGTGTGCTCAGGTTTCATTTGTTTTATAACTTCCAGATACCAGATGGTCAGCAAGGAAAATTATCGTGACTGTCTGACAAGTGGATGGAGCAACTCTGTTCCTCATTGTGAAGGTCAGTGAGCTTACAAAGCAACTGACTCGAGGTAGTGCCCAATTACTTAAGCATGTGGAAGCCTGATTTGTATGCTTTTTGCTCATGTTTTCTAGCAGCCGTTCCTGAAAACCTCCTTTGGAGGCCAGCAAACCTGTGTTGCTGCTCTTCACAATGCTTCAACCATAGCTCCTTGAAGAACTTAGCCATTTCCTGTTCCTCTGTGTGGAAATAGCTTCTCTTTGAGCTCTGTTGAGCATTGAAACAATGGTAGAAAACTGAAAGGACCAAAGTTAGACCAAATCAGTAACTTCATTTGAAAGATTTCTTTAAATCACAGTGGAACAACAGTGAAACAAGCTTATGCCAAAGGGCCCAACACACAAGGAATCAGTGGAAAAGAAAAGTGTATTATTATGCATATTCAGTTAACAAAAAGGCTTTTAGTTTAGCTGATATATTAAGGGCTTCACATGTTCACTCACACTTTAATCTCTGTAATGCCAGAAATTACACATTGAAAGTTATTTAGTCTGTTCCCTTACCTTGTGCAGGTTAAGCCACTGATACTCCTTCTTCCTTCTGAGCATTCATTCCCTAGTTCTCATGTACATCTTCTGGATACTCATTTGGTAAATTTTGTAATCCTGAAACAACAGTCCTGCATAGTAGGTGCAACATTCAAACTTGCTACTGTACAAGCTACTAAACTAAAGATTATACTACCTATAGGATAACTATATGCAAGCTTAGTCTAATGTAAGCCACATATAAAGGCTGATGTTAGGACATCATGACTCTCCAGTGTTTGCTTTGTCGCTGACCAATTAGTAAGAAGTACTGCCATTTATTTAAGTAATTAGGTAAGCCAATGTAGCTAAAACTTTCTTAACAAGCACACACATTTTATACAAACAGCAAGTGGCTTTTTTCCTAAACTCTCGTTGTCATCTTAATCTCCATCATAACATCCTGGGGAGGGGATGCTTGAGGAAGGGGTCCCATTAACTTTGAAGGAATGATGAACAGAGATAATGAATCACCAGCACACCAAAATGGGATGCTTCTTCTTAAATGTGTGCCTACTGTTTAATCATATGCATACACTTGGAAGTTCAGAACCTTGCAAGGACATTGATCATTTCAGTTAAAGTAATTTTTGGACAAGCTGGTTTACCTGACTTTGATCCAAAATCTACAGTTAGGCAATGCTTTTATAAAGCCAACAAAATGTCATAAAAGTGTAGGCAAGCTTTCAATTTCTTCAGAACTCTAGATGTTTCAAACAACAGGAAGTGTAAGAAAACCAAAACGAGCAAGCAAAAGGTAAAAATATTAGGCCAGAGGTTGTAACTATGAGGTCTGCAGTTTAGTGGTCATAAATGGTCTTGCTGAAACCCAGTTACACCTAGCATGAAGCAACGGTGGAAAACATAAAGGTCAGTCCAGCTGTAACTCAGAGATCTCTCTCTTGCCTTGACTGAATCATCCTTGTTTCTGGGTAGACAGAGAGCAGAAGAAAAAAGGCAATCTTTGTATTAGCAAGATCAGAGGCTATGTTTAATGGGTGTATTAGGGTCAAACAGTAAATTAAAGCCAGATTATGTACTGGTTAGAAAGAATGGGGCCTCAACATGCAAAATCCTCCTGGTTTTTTGTTTTTTTTTTACACAAACTAGCTTGATGAAGAATTCTTGAGAATTCAGAAACATGCACATTATTTGTGGCATATTGCTCAGTCCTTGGATTTTGCAAGGATTGCATTACAGAGATCATTATTTTTTAATCATTCGTGTGTGTGTGTGCGCGCGTGCACACACGAATGTGCAGGCTTACATGTGTGCCAGTTTGCACTTGTGTGGATTTCTAACTGGTTTGTGAGAAAAGGGAGCCTAACTGGGAGTAATTTCTTCAGTTGAGTATATCAGTTTCAGTAATTACATGACACATGTTCGACTGTCTTTCATGCTGAAGTCTGAAAAGCATGTTCTGCCAAGCCTTACACAACAATGTTACATGTTTTACAGCAAAGAAGTGTTTCCCACTAGAAGCACCAGCAAATGGAAAGATTCGTATGACGGGAACAACAAATCTGGATCGAGATTTTGAATATGGCAATGCAATATTTTTTCAATGTAACAAGGATTTCAAAATCCAGGGATCTGATCATATCTTCTGCACAGCCCATGGAAACTGGAGTGCACCTGTTCCAAGATGTGTAGGTGTGTGTGTGTGTGTGTGTGTGTGTACATGCATGTGTGTATATGGCTCTCTAAGTTGAGTGAAAAAAGGAAAAAGTCAGCAAGAAATTGGAAGCAACAGATTATAACATTTAAGGACCAGAGCATAAAAAGATATAGTACACAAAATGGTATTAACTTGGAAAGTCTCCCTGTATAATTATGGGGCTAATTTATATGAAAATGGTTCCATGAGTTGCTATTAGCTTGGGTGACTGAAGCAAGGATTTCATGACCCTTTGAATATACTGATGGTCTCATTTCATTGAGTCATGGAAGTTACTGAAAATATCTCATGATATTGGGCATTAATCTGGTCTATGGCCCAGGAAAAATGACAAATATTTGCTTCACCCTTCTCTCATGTATGGTTGAATCTATCTTGGTGAGTTTGAAGCCTGAACTCAAACAGAAACCTTAGACCTGCAAATAAAGTAATTTTTCATTAAACAATTTCCCTTTGGCAAAATTATAATACATTTCTTTTCTTCAGCTTGTCACAACAAATGCTGATGAGAAAGCATTGTTCATTTTTTGCAACAGAGATAACCTGCCATCTAGAATCCATTGAACATGGAAGAATAATAGCTCCAAAAGCTGTTTACAAGAATGGTGATCGAATACAGTTTTCCTGTGACCATGGGTATAAAGCTTCTTTGTGGAGTCATGCGACCTGCTATGAGTCTGGTTGGAGTACGACCCCTAAATGCATAGGTTTGTATAGCTCTAATTCCTAGGTCTGGCATGGTTGCAGTGAAATTCTATGTACATTTACTTGGAAGGAAGTCCCACAGTGTTCACTGGGTCTTAATCTTTAGTAAATGTACGTAGGATTGCAAATTGAGTTAGTTGGATTGGATCAAGGTGATGCAAATATGGTCTCTGATAAATCATAATAGCAACCTTTCAATGGTTAAAGTCTAATTTATTCTTATTTATTTTTATTTAACCTACAGTTCACTATTAACTAGTCCAAGAACTCTCAAAGCAGATTGCAACATTTCACAGTAAAACAACATCACATCTTAAAAACATAAGAACAACATACAATAAAATAGACATTATGCAGCTGAAATATCAATAAATTAAAATATATTAAAACTAAAAGCAGTATTAATACCATCATAAAATTACACAATATGAAATCAATTTTTAAAATGTCTGGAGAAAAGGGCCAATTTTGCCTGGCACCAAAAAGATTGTAAGATGACACCAGGTGAACTATCTTGGGAAGCCCATTCCAAAAATGGGGTGCATCAACTGAAAAGGCCCCTCTTGTATTTGACATCCTTCATACCTCCTTGGAGGATGGCTCTCTCAGAAGAGCTTCTTAGGGACTGGGTAGGTACTTATGGGAGCAGGTAGTCCTTCAGGTATCCTGGTCTCAAGTTCTTTAGGGCTTTATGTTAGCACAAGCACCTTAATTGGGCCCAGAACTCAATGAAACCAGTGAAACCAATACAATATCAGGGTGATATGAGTGCATGGACCTGCTTGTGCCAACGGTTGTGCAGTAGTCCTCTTTTGTACCAGTTGAAGTTTCTGGACTGTCTTCCAGGGCAGTCCCATATAGAGCGCATTACATTAGTCAAGTCAAGAACATGGTTGACTGTGGCTGGGCTCTGCCTGTCCAGGTAGGGCCACAGTTGGTAAATTAAACACAGCTGAAAGAAGGTGCTCCTGGCCACTGAGACTACCTGATACTCAGGTGATTGTTTGGGGTCCAGGAGCACTTCCAAGCTGTGAACCTGACCTTCAGGCAACTGCAACCTCATCCAAGACAGCATAAGGCCCACCCTCTGGGAAGATAGAGCATCCAGCAACAGAACCGCGGTCTTATCTGGATTGAGTCTAAATTTATTGGCCCTCATTTAGTCCATTGTCGAGCTTAGGTGGTGATTCAGGAAAGAAACTGCCTCACTCGGGTATATTTTATTTTATTTTATTTTATTTTATTTTATTTTATTTTATTTTATTTTATGGTCATAGACCAGCATAAACCAATGTGGGCCAGCATAACTGATTAAACACTGCTTTTCCATTACCCCAACCAAAACAGCAGGTTAAAATAAACTTAAAAACAAAAAGGTAAGTTGTTGTTAGTTGCGAAGTTGTGTCCGACCCATCATGACCCCATGGACAACATTCCTCCAGGCCTTCCTGTCCTCCACCATCCCCCAGAGTCCACTTAAGCTCACGCCAACTGCGTCAGTGACTCCATCCAGCCACCTCATCCTCTACTGTCCCCTTCTTCTTTTGCCATCTATTGTTCCCAGCATTAGGCTCTCCTCCAGGGAGTCCTTCCTTCTCATTAAGTGGCCAAAGGATTTGAGTTTCATCTTCACTATCGGGCCTTCTAAAGAGCAATCAGGGTTGATCTCTACGACTGACGGTTTGATCGCCTTGCAGTCCAAGGGACTCGCAGGACTCTCCTCCAGCACCACAATTCGAAGACCACAATCCTTCAGTGCTCAGCCTTCCTTATGGTCCAGCTTTCACAGCCATACATTGCAACTGGGAAAACCATAGCCTTGAGTATACTCACTTTTGTTGGCAGTGTGATGTCTCTGCCATAGCTTTCCTCCCCAGGAGCAAGCGTCTTTTAATTTTTTGGCTGCAGTCCCCGTCTGCAGTGATCTTGGAGCCCAGGAAAATAAAATCTGTCACTACCTCCATTTCTTCCCCATCTATTTGCCAGGAAGTGAGAGGACAAGATGCTCATGATCTTTGTTTTCTTAATGTTGAGCTTCAAGCCAACTTTTGTGCTTTCCTCCGTCACGCGCATCAAGAGGCTCTTTAGTTCCTCTTCACTTTCTGCCATTAGAGTGGCATCACCTGCATATCTGAGGTTGTTGATATTTCTCCCAGCAATCTGAATTCCAACTGGTGATTCATCTAGCCCTGCCTTTCTCATGACGTGCTCTGCATAGAAGTTAAATAGGCAGGGCGACAGTATACAGCCTTGCCAAACTCCTTTCTCAATTTTGAACCAATCAGTGGTTCCATGTCCAGTTCTCACTGTTGCTTCTTGACCTGCATATAGGTTTCTCAAGAGACAAATAAGATGGTCTGGTATTCCCATCTCTTTAAGGACTTGCCACAATTTGTTGTGATCCACACAATCAAAGGCTTTAGCATAGTCAATGAAGCAGAAGTAGATGTTTTTCTGGAACTCCCTAGCTTTCTCCATGATCCAGCGTAATGGACACTAAAAAGTAAATTTGCTTAGTCCACATAACTAAAACACATAATTCCACTAACTAACATGTACATAATGGTAATACTAATAGAACCTTTGTTAAAATCCACTGCAGTTTAATTGTATGAAATGTATAGATTTATGACTAAATACTGTAAGATTTTCTTAACCTGAGCATTGCCCTGCAGACACTGGCTACTTGATACATGATCTTAGCATTTTTATCTGATAACAGAAACTCAAGTTTGGCTTTTTCAGAAAGAATCAAGAAAAGCAGAATGATGAGCTCATTATGTGCCTGTTTCTAATATGGAAATGAAAAAAAACATGTGTTCCAATGTCTCATCTTCCTCTATCTGGCAAGCATGAAGCCTGTTATTGTGCTTGCCTCCAAGAACAGCAGAAGGAAGAGGAAAGCACCTAGCAAGAGTAAAAGCCCTTCTAACCCTTTAGCTTCTAATGATATCAGATAGTTTGCTGGTTCTGCAAAGTATTTAACATTTACCCAAACCATTATATCTGATAAGCTGGCATGATCAGTTTGACATTCCACATCCTCGATTTTCTGCTTGACTAATTTTTGCATGATCTAATTCACAAGAGAGAAACATTTGGGGTGAAAGACCAATTCTCTGCAGATGACTCTAAATGGCCTTCAGCCAGTTTGAAAGTTATTGTGGAATCCCAAGAGGAAAAGGCTTTGTGGGTTAAGATGTCTCTTTAGCCACAAACATATAGACAGACAGACAGACAAGATAGAGACCCAGGATCCAACGTTCATATGGCCTGTCTCCAATCTTACCCTAGCATTTGACACACATCTAGGGACCTACAAAATGGTTCTTGGAAACTTAGACTGGACTATTTCCTGTGGGCAAAACACGAACTGGGTGGTCCCATAAAGGAACCATAAAGCAATCAGGCCTATGTCTTTGCCTTATAAAATTTAAGAGCTGCAAGGACAAAAAAGCCCCTTGCACTTGATGGAATTTTGCAATGCTGTTTGTGGATCTTTCTCCTTTGTCTGCAGCATAATTGCTGTGTTTATCCTGTAGTCCAAGGCCTGCAGGACTACTCCCAAATATTTAAAGCTATTGATTTGCTCAGGATGATCGACATTAATCAACCATGACCAGATCGTCAGCCGGAGCCCAAAAGCAACTATCTTGGTTTCGTGATGGTTCATTTTAAGGGAATCATGTTCACAATATTGGGAGAGCTACTGCAGAGCCCTCTTCAGCCCAACAGGGGTTTAGAAAGTAGCACTGTGTC
Source organism: Varanus komodoensis (assembly GCF_004798865.1). Lineage (NCBI taxonomy): Eukaryota > Metazoa > Chordata > Lepidosauria > Squamata > Varanidae > Varanus > Varanus komodoensis. The sequence goes on along the minus strand of NW_025335854.1, from coordinate 85,470 downwards.
ATTGGCATATAATAGGACTGATTGTTAAGTTTAGGAGAAAGTTCTTGTAATAAGCTTCCACTCAAAAGGCATTATTGACAGAAATTCATGCTTGTAAATGAGGCATGAATGGGGTATACAAAGCATTAGGTAGATTTTATGAGTGGGTTAAAATAAATCTGTGGAAGATTTTCAAAAATGGCTACCAGCCTGCCTCCTGTAGCACATTTCTGACAGTGGTGACATCCAATAAGTGTATGATGAACTCTAGGTTTTGGGATGCTACAAAGTCAAAGGTGCATCATGGAATCTTGAAATTATGTGCAGCAAAATATCAAAATAAATGTGAATAAATAATTCATCAGATAATATCTGTGTCAATAAATGCAATCAAGATATTTTCTTTATCATAAGGGGATTGGACTTTATAAGTGGATAAAAGAAACTAACATTTGGCTACTGAATCAAGTTTCGTCTGTTGACTCCTGCACCCACTATCTTCCATTTCTCTATTAGAAATGTCTCATACGTGTGAAAAAATTGCCTTGCTTAATGGGTTTTTTGATAAAGGGAAGAATCGCTTTGATTTCAATGAGAAAACAACATACAGCTGCCAGAATGGCTTCACAACTCAAGAAGGATATCAGAATGGAGAAACCCAGTGCCTTGCAGGAGGCTGGAGGCCAGAGCCCAGGTGTTTCCGTAAGTTAATGACCAGAGATTCAGCATGAAACATTAGATCCTGAGCTTCAGCAGCTTGCACTATCCACCCTGCACCCCAAGACAGGCAGGTCAAAGCATTCCTGTTGCAAGCTTCATCTATGCATATTTATTCATATGCATAAAGGAGGAACCAAAATCCAGCTATGATAGCTCCTAGCCATTTTAAAGATAACATCCTAGATATTGGGAACAGCTACAGGAAAATGCCTTCCATAGCCACTTTCCCCCTTCTAAAGACACTCAAATGGCCATTGGTCTTGGGCCTGCTGTACCTTAGGATAGGCCATCAAAGCATTTCTTCTGTTCCTACAGGTGGCCAGCCTAGGCAAAATGTACAGATATTCCCTTCCCACTGCAACGGTGCTTATTACAGTGCTTATTGGGCCTTTTCTCAACCACCCTGCCTGAGCCTTTGGATGATCAAGTCCATTCCACAGGAATGCTATCTCCAAAAGATAAAGGGTTCAGGTTTTGCTCCATGATTGCTGACCTCTACACTTCTACAGCATCTTTTGAGGAACTGTTGTCAAGTGAGAATGGACGCTTAAAACATGTTCTGCCATTAAAGAATCTGCAAGGAGTCTAGCTGAGTTTTATTTTTAATTGCAAATGCATAACTTAATTGCAAATGCATATTTTTAATTGCAAATGCATTGTTATGCAAATGCATAACAATAAAATTTCTACTGGTGTTTTATAAGGTCTTTCCCAGAATGATCTTGCAGGAGGAAGTAGATTGAAGGCAAACAACTGCAGCTTTGAGAGGAAGTAATGATTTCAGTTAATTTTTTAGGCATTTGGGAGGCTGTGAGGTTTTGGATAGGAAATAGAGGAACTGCAACATTAATTCTTCTTGAAATAGATATTGATGTGGCTGTTATAAAACTGGAGGGATGGGGGACCACACTGTGTACCTTTCAAAGTCAACAGAAGGCACATTATGAATTCTTGCTTTTGCAGAGATGGGCACTTTTCCTAACAGAGACATTCTTTTGGACTGTATATGAAACAGTTAATGAAACTCTAGGATATCTTGTTAGAGAGAGAAAGAGAGACACCTGACTGAATTTTTATACAGTTATGATGCAATTCAATAACTTACAGAATCCAAAAAGTACTTAAAAGTGAAGCACTCCCCACACCTCATTCTTAGTTGTTTTGCTTATTCTGCACTATGGGCTATATTAGCAAACTGTACAGGATTTTCGTTTCAATATGACAAAACTCACTACATTACAATATTGGGTGGGAAAATGAAGATAAGATGGGGTGGTTTACCTGTGGCTATCATGATCTAAGAAGGGTGTATGTGTATAAGTTGATCTTCAGGGTTGGTTCCAACATATGCATTTTATGTGCATACTATGACTTTCTATTTTAACATGGAATGGTGGCTTTAGCTGCAAAATTGCCTTGTGTTGGTTGCAGCAGAGACAGATCTCAGACTTTAGTCCACCACCTGGCACCAGTCACAGCCATATTGCCTTAAGTAGCACATCTGTTAAGGACCTGGCCTTCAATACCTGTAATTTTCTGCCATTTTGGAATACGAATGAAAGCCAGTGTAACAAAGCATGTTGCACTGACAGGTTGTTTTTGTTTTTCTTTGTTTTCTGAATATAGTCAATTCTCTGTTCACAATAAGCTAAAAATTGGAGTTTAACTGGTAGACTGCCTTTTAAACATTGGCTTTCTCTGGCTTATATCAGATACAATTGTTCCTGTTCTACACTTTACCTGCCCCCTTCTCTTCCCTGTTTCGAAATAAATCCCATTAACTTAGTTCACTTTTCCCTCAGGTAATATCAATGCACCTGACAGTGGTGCTTCTCCAACAACTCCGCCTGCCTTAATCCTGGAAGCAATATTGTTCAACTTACTTGGAAACTGGATCTTACTGTTTTTAACCAGTTTTTGTGACTTCCTCACAGTCTGGGACCCAATGTAAATAGCTGGACTAGGACTCAGGAAATCTGGATTCTCATCTCCCTTTGGACTTGAAGTTCATGGAATGACTTTTGGGCATTCACTGACTCACAGCCTAATCTATACCACAGGTTTGTTGTTGTGAAAAAAAAAAAAATGGAGATGGGAAGTGTAAGACCCCTTGGGAAAAAATGGTGTGATATAAATGCAATAATAAATATATACAATTCCATGATTGTTACCTATTATGAGAATTGCTGCTAAAAGATCATTTTTTTATTAGAGCATAGAAAAACATTCAGAATGATTAATTTTGTGCTGTAGTGGAACAATGCAGAATTTATTTCAGTCTGGATAATATGCAGATTGTGTAGAAACACAATATTAAACTGCATAAGTGATTTTATGAAAATATTGTGTGTATGTGTGTGTAGGGGGTGTGTACTAGTAATCTAGAATAGAAATCTATATAGTAGTGTTATTTCTTCATAACTTCCAAGCACGTTCTAGGCTAGTCTATTTTCTTTTACTGCTAAGCATATAGAAAATATATAATAGAACAGTTACAGCCATATTGCCCTCAGTAGCACATCTGTTAAGGACATAGCCTTTAACATCTGTAATTTAAGGACAGTGATCAGTAAGAAATGTAAATTTAAGAGGCTTAGATCCCACCAGTTTCCAGTAAATGAACCTTAGACACAATAAAACAGAGGGATAAAAGAAGCAGGAGGCAAAATAATGAAACCTGACTCCACAAATATTTCAGTAATAGCCATAAAATTCCACATTTCAGATACAATGCCAGGGTTTTTTTAAGCTTGCTGGAGATTCATGTAGATGATGTATTTGCTCTTAAATGGACCTGCACACCCAGTAACAAAATATATTTTAGGGTAGCAGCCAACCTGGCCTTAAAGTCAAGTATTGCCAGCTGTAGCAGCAAATCTAGGTCAATTTTAAAGATGAAAAGCAGAGACTGCTGTTGCAGGAGTATAATCATTCATCTAGGCTTTTATACTGTGAGGCTGATGTTACAAGGGTGGAAAAACCCATGCTTAATCCCTCTACAGTCAATCTTGTTAATGATAACAGCCCATACTTACTGAGCATATTTTTAAAGTGTTCTTAGTTTGCATTAAATCAAGGATAGTGTTGGAGTTACCCTAATAAAAGTTGTAAGTTTTATACAGTAAAATATGAAGAGCCTTGCCTGTTCTCACCTCTGCCCCATTTCCAGGGTTTTTCCTTTCTAATTCCTTCCCCAGGGAAAAAGGAAAAACTGCCCCAATCTATGCAAATTATCTACCCACTCTCAGCTCCTGATTGACTAGCCAAAGCAAAATTGAAATAATGTTGCAAGCTGATTGGGCAGCTAACTTCCTTTGCAATGTAAAAACACCTAACCGGCTTATGCTTTGTCTTAAGGATTTTTGCATCCCTGACTGTAAAAACCAAAACACTGAAACCTGTTAGATTTCTGTAACTCCTGATTGTTTTATTTATTATCTGTTACTCAAGTGCCATTTACAAGCAGACCCTAATCTAGTGGGTTGTGTTGCTAGCTAAAGAACCTGCAAGCAACCCTGAGAAGACATGCTGAAGGCACACTGAAGGCTTGTTCAGAAAAGTTCTGTATCTCAAGTATGAAGGCCAGTTTGAACCCTGCACTTATTTTTAAGGGAGAAGGAGAGTGAAAAGACAGAATACACACTAATACAGTGCTTTAAATGATGCTTCTGAAATGTTTTTATAGTGTCCATGTACTGGGAAATGTTTGCCTGATTTTAACTGTAAAGAAAAGCAAGTGGAATTGAAAGAAAGAGATAGAGCTTTTTTTGCTGAAATATCGGTATATAAAAGCTTTAAATAAATAAGTTATTGTGTTTTTCTATGTAACTGTGTGTGTTCTTTCTTACTTATTACATTTCTATACCCAATAGCCACACTTCTCTGGGTGGATCATAACAATTGTTACCAATATACTGTGCATAGTATATGAAACCTCCATGTATCATGATGCACCGTGCAGAACTGGGAAGTTGTTGGTAGTAAATGCTGCAAGTACTGTGGCATGTGCATGTCACTTGTAGCAGGCTCATTTTATGGAGCTGTGAACACATTCAGTACCCAAACTACTGCAGAATACCGACTGCAAGAAATTCAGAAGTGGAGCACATTATTTGTTTATTAGATTTATAGCCTGCTTTTTTCTTATGAACTCAAAAGCAGCTCACATAATTCTCCTTCTGCTGCTCTCCACCTTACCCTCACAACAACCCTGTGAGGTAGGTTGGGCTGAGTGTCTGTGACTGATGCAGTGTCACCTGGTTGGCTCCATGGCTGAGCAGGGACTAGAACCCAGGTCACCTGAGTCCCATTCTCTTACTCACTATACCACCCTGGTTCTATAAAGTGAATACAATGGAATGCATCAGCAATGAATGATGTTGCTCATGTGTGAACACTTCTGCTGAGAAAATAGCATCATGGTCATGGATTCTGAGCCCTATCACCATGTTTTTTCTCCTTTTTGAAGCGTTGTCCACTATTCATTTATCAACTCCTTCAGAGACATTTTGAAATGTCCTTCTTCAGGGTTGACTATTCCTAATTTCATTATGTCATCATAACACCATATGTAATCAGATGTAGCCACAAGGTGATACTACAAAGCCATTTCAGAGCAAGGGCTGTGTTTCCTGTCCACACTGGCTCATAGGCCTCCTGAAAAATAACGCCAAAAGGGGGCACTTTTGGAAGGGGACAAAAGTGGTCACAAAAATGTGAAAGATCATATTTCACCTTAGTACACATGAAAGATATCAGGCCTCACTGAAACAACTTACTTTTTATAGTGTATTGATGAATAATACATTATTCCAAAGGACCAAAATTCCAGGCAAAGTAAGCACAATTGCAACCATTAGACTAGAAGCACAAAACAGACCTTGCAATCAAGACACACAAGGGGATTTTGGACACCTGACAGATTTTTTTTTATAACTTGATCATCCTTTCACATCTAAAATAGCCACATCAGTCATAGCTCTTTGCACAGGTGTTGAACCTTGGAGAGTCTCAAGGGTGCAAAGACCATCTGAATGGCGCTGAATACAAAGGAGTGAAATGTAATTAAGGTTCCACAGCATCTCTAGCTCCTCTCATTTATTTTCAGATTATTGTTCTCTGAAGGGCTGACAGAAATGATACACTGCAGTAAACTATGCAGTATCTGAGCAGATTGCCTCTCCAATGAAACAAGCCCGTGTCTTCAACTTGACATGAAGTACAGCTTCCATTTCTCTGCTCTGCATGTTGTACCAGAACAAAGCTCCTCAGGTGCTCCAGCATGTTCTTGGAGCTCATAGATGAGCATAGGCTGCTGCTGTGGAGAAGAACATGAAGATAGGATGTTTTAAGGTCCAGCCTACCTGGCACAGTGACATAGTCTCCGTTGCAGAGTTGCTGTCTTGTCTTGCCATGGCTTAAGTAACTTGGAGCTCACAGGCCAGCTGCATATTTGGAGCAGGATGCAAATACAATTATACATTCCAGAAATGTAGTAAAATGTATTAAAGCTCTCCAAGGGAAGAGTTTGGACACCTCTGCATCCACTATTTTAAGCTATGCAGAGATACCTGTGGTTCCATGAATGCAACCACAGCCCATTTCTAGGCACAGACTGCCAACACTGTATGGATTATTGTTTCTTTGATTTAGTCATGGCATGCAGCCACTGCTTCAATCACCCACATTGTGTTGAAATTAAGTCGTAGTCATGGAGTATTTAAGGTAAACAACTTTGTTCAAATGTATACTTGGATGGAAGAATCAACAGAGCATGCCTTTACTTGCCCCTAGAGAGATGTACAATTGAGTCCTGTTTTATGTTATTCCAGAGTTTTGACTCAATAAATAATACCTATTTAAATAATAAATGTGCAGCACAGGCCTCACACAGACTCAGTATAGCGATAACTATATTGGTTTGATAAATCATGGTTTATCAAACTAAACTGAGCCTTGTGCTCATGCACTTCACGCTTCCTTTTCCCATCCCCCTATCCATGCACACATTTCAAGGTGGATAATGTCACTTGTTGACATCTAGTGATGTCCAAATAGGGAAAGCTGTGATTTAAACCCTGCTGAGAAACTGGGATACCAAACTGTTCTATCTCTACAGAGCCATTGTCTTGAACTGGACAATCTTTTCAAAAGGCATGTATTCCATTTATATTCCACCCTTCTTCAAAAGAACTCAGTGGGCTGATTCACATGACATGACAAGCCATGCTGATTTCCTGTGCAGGATGATCTCTTGTCTCATCCAAACCCTGTCATGGTACATCAGCATGGTATTTGTTTTTAGAAACCACAATAAGAAACAAGAGTGTGTTCTACAGATTCCAAATTTCAACATGATCTCTCCAGTTGTCTGAATCAGGCATCATGGTTTCCATGCCCCTGGTATACTCTACCACAGAGACCCATGGAAATAGTGGCAGCTCCAGGAGCTGCTCCAGCTATCCAGCATGGGGTTGAATTTCAGGTGTGGTACCTGATGGGATTTGTGTCAACAGCAGGAGGACTGTATGAAGAGCATGGAAATCACACTAGTGTAGAAACCACTTGATTGTCTGTCAGGCACATCCAGGTGAAAAACTATGCATCATGGAAACCATGCAGGGTTGCTTGGCCTGCTGTTTGGAGCCAGCCAATGTGATACTGTTCTCTCCACTTTATGTCTCACATCTACCTTGTTGGGTGCAGTAGGAAGAGAAATGGAGGCACGAATCATCTAGCATGCAGTGAGCACTTACATCAGGAGCTTTTCTTAAATGAGTCTGCTGAAGAAGTCAGTGCACAAATGCCTGTGCAAAGAGTGCACGAACCTTTGCTCAAGCCCCATCTCATATCCAAGCTCAGATTTTTGACTCTTACTTTGCCTATTTCTGGACTTTGGCTCCAGCAAAGGCGTACTCCAAGCTGGCACTCAGTTACTGTGAGTAGGACTTACCTCCTGGGGAGCAGGTAAGAAAGTTGCTTGGTCCAAATTGTTTCCTTTTACTACAGACTGTTGATGTTCCACAGATCACATTGGCTAGTATGTACTGACTGGTAATCTAGTAAAGTGATGTATTGTATATTTGCAAAGTTGGCATATTTCTAGCGGTTTCAAAGGAAAATAGCATATTTCTGTATCTGACCCACCCAACTAAGTCTCCAACACCACAGCAGAATAAGGAATAGTTCACAAAATGTTGTGAGCTGTCTAGAAAACCTTCTGGCTGATGAATGGTATATAAATTGAACAAATTAATGAGCAAACAAACAAAATCACAGGTGCTGCAGCTGGTATGAAAAGGTTGGGAGAATTATATGATTCAGTGCTCTTCTGTATGATGGGGATTTACTCCTCAGAGAAAAAGATATCAAGGAGAAAAAATCCCCCTTTCAAAAGGCTAGTCTGGGGTTCTAGATGAGTTTATGTATGCAAAATGTATCTAATACTTCTTATTCAATGTGCCTGACATAATTAGGTATGGTACAAAAGTTTCTGAAAAACAAACATAAAACAAGGCCCTTCCCTTATTTTTCAAACCTAAATAGGGAAAGTGCCCAAGGGCCTAGCACCCCTTGTTCAGTCTGAACCTGGAGGCAGCTTGAGCACCTCGAGTCTTTTCTAATACACCAGGCCCTAACCTTTCAATGGTGTCATGCACTCTCAATTGTTGCAGTTTTCTCTTGCAACAGACACAATCCTGTTTCAGACTAGGGAATTGCACTCAGGATTTTCTGAAATGAGTGGCAAGACTCCCACAAGAAAAATGGGAGTTACTGAAGGTCTGTGGATGCTCTTTGACATGACAGGGTACCACTGAAATTAATCTAAGCTACAAATGCAGCCAAGGAATGACTCCCAGGAAAGATTAATCACATTCAACAGGGAGAGGAAGGAATAACGGGGAATAGCAATGGTGCTGCTATGGTTTCTGGAATGTTGGACCTCAGGGATGAAATGAGTGACTCCCAGAAGCCATCATTCTTTTCCCAGGGATCACCATTCCAGTCCCAAGGTCTACCTCTGCTACAATCCTTCACTTCACCCTGTCTCCTGTCCATGTGTCCGTCTCTCTCCCCCTACACACTTTTATGAAGTGTTGTTGTTTTGATCTCTAAATTGTCCCATGACTAAAGCTCTCAGGGTAGCTTACAACAATCCATCCAAACAAAGCAATAAAATGTGATGCAAGTATCCAAAAATCATAAAATCAAAGCAGCATTTATAAAGACCTGGATGGGTAATCCCCCCAGCCTCTGGGTAGCCAAATAAACCTTTAAAGGCCTAAAGGGTCATCCTAGCCTGGTGCTGAAAAGGTGGCAAGGTTGGACTGATGCAGGCCACTGTTCCATACAAGGGGGCTTCCACAGAGAAAGCCTTCCCCCTTGTTGTCACCCTCTGAGTCTCCCTCAGAGTTGGCACTCGAAAGAAAGCCTGTGAGGTTCAGCATAGTGTCTGAGTAGATTGCAGTTGGGAGACATGTTCCGATGGGAATCATGCTCCCAAGGATGAGAGTTGTCAAGATGGTAGGGTCTGCTTGTGTATTCTCTAAAGTGTTTCCACTTGCATGGCGCAAATTCCAAGTAGCACCCAAGGAAGTTTAAGGAATACTAATGAGTTATGGAGAGGAAACTATAGAATAAACAGCATAGTACATCTGGAACATGAGTGTAGCCCACCCACTCCAAATTTAAAATCCCCAAGCTGTGTATGTGCATGGCCTTTATGTAACCTACATTAGCATCAAAACCAAGGAAGACATTAATGTCTTCAGTTTGATGTTCTATTGTATAAGGGAAAGACTGTTCCATTCCAAAAATTGATTGATGTATTTAAAATGAGATCAGTCATACAACAAAGGAATCAATAAATATTTCCAAGTTACTTACAATCAATTATGCAGCTAATGTTTGTTTTGGATTTTCCTTGCCTCTCTGAAACCTAACTTGCCTGCCACTCCATATTCATTAGAGAGTACTTTAATAAACCATTGCAGCACTCACAACAGTAGAGAATATATTATAATACCCGAGAGCATGCAGATATTTCTGCATTTGGAAGAAAACCAGAAAAAGACAGAGTGTCTCTGTGGGGTTGGGAGAGAATGTTGGGCTGGAGTCTGTACTCTGGAGGCCTGGGCATAAAGCTTACTTGGCATGAAAGTATCTCACCTGGGAGGGATGCTGCAGGGATCCAGCATCAGACTACAATATCCATCATTCTTAACACTGACCATGCTGACTGAGGCTGATGTGGGTTGTAGTCCAAAATATTTGGAGGTCACAAGGTTGAGGATGGCTGCTGTATTTCAATACAGTCCTGTCACACCAACTGACATTCAAGGCTCCTGTTATTATCAAGGGGTTTCCAGGCATCTCCGGTTGCCTCAAAGGGCATTCCTGGCATGGATTTAAACTATCACCGCTGTATGAAACTTTCATAAATGCAGCAATTAGGTTCATTCATCTAATGATTGAGTTTGGGCTCAACCTTCCTTAAACATTCACTTTTCATAGAATCGTAGAATAGAGGAGTTGGAAGTTTCACTGCTCCTTGCCTATGTTGCCTGCCTCTTCCTCACTGGTCTGCTCATAAAGGATAGTATGGGAAGTGGTCACATTTTCCAGTGGAAACCACAATCCTCAGTTCAGCAACGTAACAAGCCATAGTAGGAGAATGTCTCCTTACTTTGGAGAAATTTTGTCCAATTGTCCTTCAATTTCTCTGCACACAAATATTTTGAGGACTACTTTTTCATAGCTCTACTGCTTCCTTGCTTATTTCTATCCTATCTAAATAGTGATATGGCTTGTTTCTAAATTGTTAATGCAGTCAGAGGAAAACCTAAGTAGAAGCAAGCATATTTTGAATGTCAAAGTCAAGATGAAAATTTCTTTCTTATGGTTGCCCTGTGGGTCCATGCCCAACATCTTTATTTAATTGATCTTTATTTATTTAATCTTTAAAGGAATTAAAAATAGAATGATTCAATATGCCAGAGAAACTCATGTTTTTCTCCATGCATCTGCTTTATCCTGTTCAGGAGCTAACAGCTGTGATCTGTTTGGGGAAGGGGGGTGTATCTCCGCTTGGGCATCAAATTACCTTTAGAAGTCCTGGCTCCTGCACCTTGTTCCAGAACTGACCTTGGAAGTAAACCGTCTCTGTGTTTGGCTGGAAAATTTACATCTTCAAAGTGATGGGCACTAGGAAAGAACCTTCCAGGACAGGATATTAAGTGTTAGGGTTCTAATGGACATTCTTCGAGGCCCTTAGGGCTTGGTTTAAGTTGAAGTTCCAGATTATCTGTAGACTGTAGGTGGTTTCAAGAAAGTTGTCCCTTTCCCAAAGAGCTTGACATCATGATGGGTCCCCATAGAATCTCTGGGCCATTGAAAAGCCAGTAGGAAGGCAACTGTGACCTCAGCCCCTGCTTTCGCTGCTTCTACATTCTGTACTGTCTGGCAAAGGTTTTTTAGGTCCTCTACGTATCTTCATGTTGTTGTTGGAGGCCCTGCAAGAAGCCAGGGTGATATCAATGACCTTTCCCTCTAAGACCATGTATCCTAGCTTTAACCATTTCATAACTAGATGTGTAATTGGCTCCAGTCTAGATCTTATTGTAGAAATATTCCCTGGAAGAGGGGTTCCTGGGACACTGGAAGAAGCTGACACCGTTCTTCTGCAAGCAGCACCAGAGCTATGCCCCAAGCTCTCCTTGGCCAGTTGGGAGCTGCCAGGATTACTTTTATTCTCCCCATTTATACTTTGCAGAGCACTTTAGCTATCACAGCCATGCTTGGAAAGATACCCTCACCATACCCCTGGGCTAGGTAAGATGTGAGTGTGGGAAACTGCAAGACAAATGCCAGTTGAATTTGTCAGATCAAGAACCTGACATAGATTATGTGAGTGGTAGACTTATGATCCTGGTTTGAGCAAATGGTCGGGATTCCTTCCAAAGGATTATGTTTGCAAAAGTTGATACCATTGTGGCTTTTAAACTGGAATGTGCTGGTTCACATCTAATGCTTACCATGGGCAGATACATCATGCAATTTGTTGATTAAAGCATTTATCTGTCCTCAGTATGCTGATGAAACACTTATGCATATTGCTAGTTCAGCATTTACTCTTACTGCTTTCTTCGGTTGCTACAATCAATGTTGCATGTGCTCAATATATAGAGCAGGTAGTTCTGTAATTTAGTTGCTGAATGCAGCTTTGCTTTGTCTAGGATCCAAAAAATGATTAGCCAACATTTTCTTTCAGAGTTAGATGCCTAAATTAGCCTATGTTCCCTTTTTTGATGGGGAAGCTCTCTTGTTTTTGCTTCAAATTGGTATTAAGTAGAGTCACAGACAGCCATGAGAGAGGAGGCAGAAATTGTGCCAGGGATCCAGAGCAGGTGTAAAGTCAAAGGCAAGAGGATCGTGTACCTGTGGTGGGACCACACCTCAGCAGAGACCAAGTGGCAAATGTTCCTTGGCATTTCCTCCTTTTCCTTTCAACCTGCTTGCTGTTTCTCTGCCTCTCACTTTGGCCCGGAAAATAGTGATGGGGTGAGGATGAGCAGGGCCTACCCTACTCTTGATCTCTGCCTGTCAAGCAAGCAAGCAAGTAGTAGTGATGGTGAAGGTGGGAAGGAAGAGCAGTTGGTGACCATGGTGGTAGGAAGGCAGACTTGCTGAAAGAAGAGGCCCTTTGGAGGCATTTTGCTCCAGGGCCCTGAAAAAAAGGAAGGAGCCAGCACTGAGCTTGCACAACACACTGGCATACACCAGTGCTAGGAAGATCTTTGTTGCGCTGCTAAAAGCCCAACCCAGCTGCTGAAGTGACTGCCTTGGGCAGCTGATTCAGGGTATTATGAAAGGACAACAAATGAATAGGCACTTGCTTCTGTTTTTACTCCAGGTAAGGGCAGAGGCATTGGCCACCTTTATGCCTCTGGGGCCAGAATGACTAGTTATGGATGTTTTGGGACAGTACCAGTCTGGCCGAGGCCACTCTAGACCACAATCTGAGCTTACCCATTTGCTCGGAAGTATTCCAACCTGCAGATGTGGTCACTTCCAGATGGAGCAGCTGCTCAAGAAGCTGAGGGCTGTTTGCTGAAACATTATTGGTACCTGGCATATGTCAGTGTTTCGAAACGGTGGGCCTCCAGATGTTGTTGGTCTGCAATGCCCATCATCTATGGCCATGCTGATTGAGGCAGATGGGTGCTGAAGTCTCACAACCTCTCAAAAGCCACATGTTTTCCACTCTTGGTTTAGGGCTTCATTACAAATTGCTTTATTATATTCAGTTGTACTTGTTTTCCTCCCTGATGTGTGTATGCTGCAGCCCAGAGGGAAGCTCATCTTCATTTCTGCATGAGGGGACAGTCTGTTCATGTCTCTTTCCAGAGCATACTATATCACCACCCCTTGAAGTTTCCCAAACTCTCCTCCTCTCCCTTTTCACTTAACTTATTTTATGGAAATCCTGAAATGTGGGTTACCATTCTGAAGAATGTGCCCTTCTCAAAGTCCAGAAAATATGTGAACATAAACAAAAGCATGTCGAGAATGAACACAAGACATAATGAATAACTACTGCCATTTCAGGTCAATAAGGTTTTGTAGGTTTCTGGAGACATGCATTTTTCAGCCTGTAAGAAAACAGAGCAGCTAGTAACTTTGATACATACAGGAAGAGAAAGAAAGCAGAATTGGGGAAAGCTGTTTTGTATGCAGAAAAGCACATGCAAGTCCTATTTGGATGAGCAAATTAGAGTGCACGGAAGAATGACCTGTTCAAGGATGCCCTTCTGCACTCGAGGCAGGTGAGAGCTGTTGGTCTTCAAGGAAGAGTAAGCATTGACTCCTGCCTTGGCTATTGCTAGAGCTGAAACATGATACAATGAAAATGTTTGCACATCATGACAGGAAGCCCAGTGGAATGTGTAACCTAGTCCTGCTCTCTTCAGGAATGCTATGGAATGTGTAGCTCTGCTCTCTTCAGGAATGTCTCTTCTGGAAACATAACTATGCCAATATGAAAAGTCAGATTGGCTAACGTATAAAAGTGGTGCTGTAGTTACCAGCTGAACAAATCCCCCCAAAACTGCTGCTGATGGTACATGTTAAAAAATAGGTTAAAGGAGAAAGCCCAATTTTATTTACAGTTTTTCTATGCCAGCTATTACTAAAAAAAAGTCTCTAGACGGCTTACAAGGAACAAAGAAACCAAGGAACAAAAACCGTAACAGCAACAATGCACAGCACATTGCATCTAAAAATAGTGATAAAAACAAGGATAAAACCAACTGATTGTTAAAATACCAGGAAAATAAAAAGGTCTTCACCTGACACCGAAAAGAATATAGTGTGATTATTTAAAATCAATAATGATGCAATGCTATGCATGATTAGACAGAGAAACTACATTTCCCAGCATTCCCCCCAGCCAGTGTGGGGTTGTAGGACTTTTCTCCAGTGTAGCTATGCATAGGATGGCATCCTAATAAAATGAGTTTATCTGGGAAATGATTGAAAAGATTCCTTATCATGTGATGCCATAGTATGTAGCAAAAGGAAATGCATGTTTGGCAAATTTATTTATTATTTGTTGTTACATGCATTTATATCCCATCCTATCACCAAGCGCTCAGGACGGCTTACAAAATACACCACACTCAAATCAAGTATGTTCACATAAAAGTGTGCACATATGGTGTGGGGTATATGAATGCAAGGTATATGACTGTGGATGGGAGTGAGTGTATGTCAAGGCTAAACCAGCCTACAGCCTTCAGGGTTTTTCCCATGGGGTTTTCTTCTCCTACCATTGGCCTAAGGGGAATCCCTGAAGGGAGTGATGGGTCAACAGAAGGTTGCTTGAAGACTGTGATGATGTTGTGGAATACTTTTGAGAACCATACAAACAAAGAATGGGAACAATCTATTTTGTAATTTGCATGAACGATCAGGTTACATTCCAGAGTGACAGGACTGATTCTTGTCCTGAACTGTGTGTTGAGAGAGTTGCATATGGATAGGCCTAGAATCATGCCATCCAGAAATCAAATCACCTCATTTAAAGGTTAAAAGGCTGGAACCAAGCTCTACGTATTTTTCCTTTTCGATGATGTAACTAATGAATCTGCCAGGCTCAGAACCTAAATTGTTGACATCCTGGCCTGGTGTTTTGGTAGAAGTTTTGACTGATACGATGCATGATTCAGGCTGAGTTGTTTGTGGGCAAAGTGAGCATCTGGACATCCAAGGATTGCCTCAGCTAGGGGTGGGTAAAGTGGTAACTTCCTGTGATGTGAACAGTGGAAAAACTTAGCAATGCTGCTGGGGTCTGTTGCCAGCTTTTAGCTGCAAGGAATAAAATTATCCGATTAAGGGCAAAATCCTATGGGATGCACCCTTATAAAACAGAAGCCTCTGAATGCATCCAACACCCTACAAACAGTGTGAACAGGAGAGGTAATCTCTCTCCCCTCATCCTCTGATACTATCTAATGGAACACTGGCAAAGAATGGAGAGACCATGAGTGTCTGTAATGTGGTCTCTTATCTCTCCATGCCACAAACTGGAATGCCCTCCTAGAGACCTCTCTACACTTGCCTTTACTACCTCAGAAAGTACCCAGCAGGTCTCTTTCCATGGCAGCTGGGCAGGGAACATGCCAAATACCAGAATCTCCCTTCTGATGTTCTCCTTGGACCATGAGATTGTTTTCTAAGGCTGCTATCCTATATACAGTCATGTAGGAGTAAATCCCATTGAACTTGATGGGATCCACTTTTGAATGCATATAGACTGGTTTGGGCCATTCAGCTCCTTATGAGTAGGAGACCCTGTGCATTTGTTAATGGCTGACATTTACAATCTAGTGTCTTCCAGATGTGCTGTAACTCTGATCTTTGCAATTCAACATGGCTGCTAGTGCCAATTGGCTATATATTACCTCCAGTACTGGAAGCCATATGCTTCTGCCTACCAGTGGCTGGAAAACACCACCAGGAGTGTGCTACCACATTCAAGTCCTAACTGTGAACTGCCCCCCAGGCAGCAGGCTGGACACAGTGTGAACAGAGTGCTGGATGAGATGGACCCTTGGTCTGAAGCAGCATGGCTCTTCATTTGTGTCCAACATATCTGGAAGGTACAAGAAGGCTGGACTTCAGGAAAGGGTAAGATAATGGTGATTATTTTTTATTTACTGGCTTGATGCCCCAACAATAAGCAAAACAGCCCACAAGTTCCAGATCTAACAAACAAGTTTAAAAAAAAAATCATGCCATGGTGCCATGCCATGTTGACAGTAAGAAAACTTCCAAAATCTACACTGGTTTAGTACCTTTATTAGGCCAACCAAAATATCACCAAAAATGTGAGCGTTTTTGAGATCACAGGCAAATTTATGAAAAACAGGATTGGTGGCAATGGGGAAAGAAAAGGAAAAAACAGCCACATTACCAGTGAAGTCACACTACTAGTTTTCATGATCTACATGGGTTAAATAAGCTTCCATGGTTGTTTAACATGGAGCATGTTTCAGAGGTCACTTGTCTAATAAATTGCCAGGGAACTGCTTGTCATGTTGTCCAGACCTGGGTGGCATGGCTTGTTGAAGTGGGAAACGAACATTTCTCAAAGGATTTGTGGACTGTTACCTGGTAGGGTTATTTGAGGGCTGTTTCTGAATGCTCATTCCCAAGAAGTGGAGGAAGTAGGATCTGTAGGCTCCAGAATTTCTGTGAAGTCTACAATTCTGGACATGGATCTTGTCCTAGGATAGCTGAAACCTACAAAGAGAAAAACACTGGCTCCGTCATTTTGGCAGTACAAAATCTGGCTGTGACTTAGGCATGTTTCCATCCTGGGCAAAGCAAAGTGTTTGCTAGTGAACCACAGGGAGGACTAAGCAGTCTTTCTGATTAAGCAAACTGAGTATAATTGTAGATGTTATACTAGCTTAGAAAGAGGAAAGACAAGGAAAAATGTCATTTGAAACTAGCCCATTCTTTATTCCCACAAAGATGCCTTTGGTCTTAAATTATGCAGTCCCCTAATGAGCTTTTGCAAAGAGATCAAACCAGTCAATCTTAAAGGAATTCAACCCTGACTGCTCTTTAGAAGGCCAGATACTGAAGATGAAGATGAAACTCAAATACTTTGGCCACCTAATAAGGAGTAACTCTTTGGAGAAGACCCCAGTGCTGGGAATGATTGACAGCAAAAGGAGAAGGGGACAGCAGAGGATGAGGTGACTGGATGGAGTCACCGGGGCAGTGGGTGTGAGCTTGGGTGGACTCCAAGGGATGGTGGAGGACAGGAGAGCCTGGAGGAATGTTGTCCATGGGGTTGTGATGGGTCAAGCATGACTTTGTGACTGGACAAACAAACAAAACTAATGAGCTTTAGAAACACATATCTGTTCCCCTGTGACAAACTTCCATAGAAGAAGGGACATTTTCCTGTGGCCACTGCATGCTTTGCAAGACAGTTAGAGCTACTGGACAGTTGAGGAAGGAGCTTTTTTAGGAGCTTTCCTGAGCACCCCCCACAGCATCCTGCACTGAGAGTCTGCTATCGTGAATACTATCAGAAAGAAGAAGCCTATGAGACTCAAAAGAAGGATGCAGATGAAACTGTAGTGAAAAGTTCAGATGGTTCAGTTCTTTGACTGCCTATTAGAAGGAGTGAGAGAAAGTAAGAGTCCTAGGATATGACACTAGGCTGTCTGCCCTTAATGCATGTATGCCTCTGAACAAGGAGATTTAGTCCCACAGAAGTCCCATAGGGTTACAGCGTAACTGTATCTTCAGAGAGTTATTAGCGAAAATTGGAGTGGGGAGGATGGTCTATTAGAAGTAAAAAAAATCTGATGCAAGAAGTCAGGAAATAGAGGCCTTTTTTCTTATCTGAAGACATGAGTATTAAGCATGATTTCACATGTTTATTTCATTTTCGTACAAAGCATTCATCATCATCTGGGAAAAACAAAGTAGATGAGTGAGTGGAACATTCTACAACTTGGCTGCACCCTTAGTTCCATGGAAGTACTTTTCAGAGGGCAATGTATCCCCCACATGTGGACAGTCTGAGTCAGGCAGAAATGAAGCCATTCCTCAAAGTTGTTTTGTGTGTAATATTAAATGATGCCTGTCAACAAAACAAGTTCTCAAAGGGAATTAATTTTGTTCCCAGACCTAGGCCCACATTGATGTCATGGCCCTTAGAAACACTTTTATCAGTTATTGTCTTACCTTGTGTTGGTTGGTTAGCTGGTTTTATATGTCATATGTGTTGTGTCATGTTGCCAAAAAGAGCTATCTCCAAACCAAAATGATATTGAATGAGATAGACAAGACTACACAGATAGTAGAAGTGATAAGTAGATTATATAGGCTAGGATGTGCCGCACTACATATGCATACTTCTTACAACATACACTTCCTTCTGTATATACCTGCCCAGACCAGAAGATCATCAATGGAGGTCTTTCTCCATGAGGACCTTCACATATAATGTGTTTCCCTGAGTGTGGCTTCCTGTAACTTGAGCCCATTATTATGTGTCCTGCACTCTGGGATGATTAAGAAGATATCCTGGCCTTCCTCTTTGTGACAACCTTTCAAGTCCTTGAAGAGTACTATCGTATCTCCCCTTAGTCTTCTCTTCACAGGCTAAATATGCCCACTCCTTTCAATCTCTCCTCATAGGGCCTTGTTTCCAGTTCCTAGATCATCCTTGTTGCCCTCCTCTGACCCTGTACAGCTTGTCTGCATTTTTCTTAAACTGTGGTGCCCAGAATTCAACACAGCCGCAGATGAGAAGAATCTTGGAATTGTTATAGACCACAAACTGAACAGACCACAAGTGATACTTCTATTATGCAGCCTAAAATAGCATTTGCTCTTTTTGCAGCCACATCACATTGTTGACTCATATTCATCTTGTGGTCTATAAGAATTCTGAGATTCTTCTCACCTGCAGTATTGCTAAGTCAAGTATCCCCCATCTTGTAAGGATGCATGTGGTTCCTCTTTCCCTGGTGCAGAACTTGGCATTTGTCCCTGGGGGCCATCATGTATGCTGATTCCTATTGGTTACTCCAGCCTCCTTCCCTCCTGGTCCACAGGGCTAAATCTTGATGATCAATACATGGCAACAGTGCCACACCTCACTCCATGCAATGGTTGCCCATCCGTCCTGAGACTTATGTTCATCTGTCTTGGAGCACTTTGGCCTGTATCCTTGACCATTCTCCCCTTGGGTTTCTTTTCACCACATCTGCAAAAAGTGCATGAAATTAGACTTTACAATCAAATATACTGTCATACAAATGCTCAGTAGACTAGTTTTCTTACTCTCCCTTTTCTGTTTAGATTTCTTTAAATTTCTTGTCACTTAAAAATGACATTTTATCATTTTAAGATACTAGTGCCTCCAGACATGTTTTAAAATAATTTAAATCTGCATTAAACATGCTCACTATTCAACCATCTTGAAATAAAAGAAGGGATTTAACAACAAGCAGCATTGAGCTGGCATCATTGCTTTGTTACACAAACAGCAAGGTTCTTTAAAACCTTCTCTTACAAAATCACTTGAGCTCGGATTAAAGTTTCTACACCCATCAGAATCTTGTGGGGGCTGGAGGTTAAAAAGAAGCTCTTTATTACAACAGCAACAACCTATTGCTCAGAACAGAAAAGGTTAGACTGTAATTTCCGTATTCTCATTTATGACAGGGAAAAGAAATCCCTGCTTTTATTTCTCATTGCACAGTCTGATGCTTCTGTCTCTTAGTTTTGCTGCAATGTTTGGATAGCAAACATTGCAAACAGAATGTTTGTTTTCATGTTCCGAGAAGGGACTCCGTAGGACTGTCCTTCTGCCAAAACTAACCAGAAACTTCATCTTAGCTGGACAAAGTTTAGAAAAAACTGAAGCAATTCACCTTATAGCCTGTTGATGAAAAGTTAATGTGTGTTTCTGTGCACACTCACGTGTGTGCAGGAGGGAGGGAGGGAGAGAAAGCAAAGCAAAGCAAAGCAGAAAAAGTGAGCAGAAGGACCTCAAACATGGGAGCAGAAGGACTGGCTGTTTCCAGTTTGAGGATCCAAACTGCATATGATCTTTCCTTCTGGCCTTGAATGCAGATAAAATGTGTTTTATTTTTTGATGTATGTTGTAATTGTCATTGCAAGGTCCCTGGCCTATATTGGTATCTTAGTATGGGTTTTAGGAAAATTTAGCCTTTTATCCTCCAACTGACACCCCCCACCCCACACACACACAGTGTAGTCCCAATCTGAGACAAGCACTCCATGCCTTCAGCTGAATTGCCCCCAGAGAGGCCCCATGAGCCACTGGGGGATGGGGGCAGGAGTGCAAGGTTCCAACTCAGACTGCAGCAGAGGCAAACAGTTACAACTCTATAAACTTTAAGTATGACCTGGAGCTGGGAATCTCACTGGCAAAACAATCCCCCAAACAACCTACCATGAAGAATGTCAGAACTGTGCATGAATGACAATGTTATGTTTGGCTATAAGACTGATGCTCAATCCATACACACATAGGAGTCTGTCTTACTGAACTTAGTGAGTAAACATACATAACATTTCTTTCAAGAAGTGATTTCTTTCAAGAAGTGATTTAAACAAATCCCAGAGGAAATCTTTGTAAAGTCTGAATAAAGTTAATCAGGGGAACACCTTTCAGAAGGTCAACTGGAGGCCTCTGCAGATATTTGAAAGAGATCTTAAGGGAAATTTTTAACAGATGATTTCCTAAAATATTCTCATTAGTTTGTAGATTTGTTACAGGTTACCATCTGGGCTGTGAGCACATTTGGCAATCTAAGAAATTAGCATGGGCACTACCACAAAATGACTGCCAGAGAGGCACAGGTCAAATAATGTGCCCAAAAGACTGAGTGCAAGGCAGAAGTGGGGGATTTGCAACTGTCTAAACAAATATTTTCAAGCCAACATTGTCAGCAGAAACAAAACCCCTACTGCACAGCTCTCCCGCCTGCCAGTAAGAAAATGTGCTACTTTTATTTCTTTTAAAAAGTGGGATGAATGGGGTGCCATGCAGGGCCCATGCATTGGTCCCCATGGTTTCCATATTTCCCACCCCCAATGGCTGTGTATCTGTTCTTTGCCTTCAGCCAACATGCTCTGGCATGTTGTCTAGATTGGCTACTTCCCTGCTTGTTCCATTCTCAGAGGCCTTTCCCATTGACACACACTGGAGGATTATAATGACAAGGTGAGACACTGCCTTGGTGTGTAGTCCAGCCACAATAAATTATAAATGCTGCCCAAACAGCAGCCTGGTGGCCTGGGAAGAGGCCACCTGCCTAATGGATGGACCATACTGATTCAGAGAACTGGAGGCTATGATATATTTTAATATTTTAGGGCAGTCCATTTGAAAGGTGGTCTTGTTCCATTCTAATGTAAATATCAAGGATCTGAAGAATGATTGTTCATCAGGAGTCAGTGTCTGAACAACACCTGGAACAAAGAGGCACCTCCTCACAGTCTTCCACCCTCTTAGAAGGTGAACCTCATTCTTTCGAAATGATCACACTTGATTTTAAATTTGCATCAATAACTTAGCATATGCATGTTCTTAGCAAACATGGGCCTCCTTTTGGTGATACATTTCTTCTTTGCTAGTGGCTGTCCTACTTTTCATATGATATGGGAGGGGTGGACACAGAGGTCCACCCCTCCCATATCTATATGTAGGGTTCCAAGGCTTTCTGCTCAATTCTGTGAAACTTATTTCTGAATCACTGTGTATTTTAACAAAGACAGGGGCAGAAGTGCTATGCATTTAATATCATAAAATATATTTGCGTGATTTTCATTTTCCAAAAAAAATCAACTTGCATAATAATAGGTGCTATTCAGTTTAGATTCCATGCTGCTACTAACTGTTCTTATCCATTGCAAAGTATGTAATTGGACATCGCCAGCCCAGCCCAAAGATGTTTGCTGTATCTCAAACATGTTTAGTCAATGCTTATTACAGAGAGAAATATTGGTTATCTCCTCAGCTAGATGATTTGCAGAGAAACAAAGAAACAAAATGAGTCAGAAGGGGCTTCCCAGGCCATCTCGTCTGCCCCTGATTCCAGCCGGCTCTGCTCATACACTCCCCAACATGTGGTTCCCCAATCTTTCCCTGAACCCTTACTGATGGGGCTTCAACTACCTACCTTGGAAGCCCATTCCTCATCCTTGGGATCCTAAACATCAGGAAATAGTTCCTGACATCCAACCTGAAGCCTAGTTCCTTGAACTTTGCCTCATTGGAACGTGTCCTGCCCTCCCCTGCAGGGAAAAACAGGTTACAGCCCTCCTTCACACGACACCCCCTCACATGCCTATAAGTCACTAAAAGATCCCCTCAGAGTTTCCTCTTCTCCAGGCTGAAAAGACCCAGTTCTCTCAATCTCTTCTAATATGTCGCCCCTCCCAACCTCTCTACCATTTTTGTGACCCTGCACTGAACCAGTTCTAAACTAGCTTTGTCCCTCCTATAACATGGAGCCCAGAACTGGATGCAATACTCCAGTTGTGGGTGCACCAGAGTCATGTAGAGTGGTATCAACACCTCCCTAGATCAGGAAGCCACACTTCCTGCTATACATTCAGAACTTTCCTGCCCTCTCCAATCTGACTCCAAGGTTTTAATGCTAATTCTATTTACCAGGAATTGACACCTAGTGAAATCTTCAGAAGTCATTTCACTTTGTTTTGGAATATGCCCTATTGAACTTTGTGGAATGTGGTTGCAAAATTGAATTAACTGATGACTGTATTTTAGATGGCTTATAACCTAACTACGGTTAAAGGCTGTGTCCAGAAATAATGATAAATAGTTGATCATTATAGGAATGAGCCTAGACAAGCCTTGATACACAGGGAGGTCTAGGCCTCTGCAGAAGGTAAGAACCCAGGTGAGAAGGGCTTGTGTTTTAAGGCACGCGTTGTCTTAGCAAAAAGTCTTTGTTTGCTCAGTACAGCCCCTCCCCCACCTCCATCAGGGCTTGCATGGAGAAGATGAATTGTTGATGTGATGAGGCAAATATGTGTGTGTGTGTGTGTGTGTGTCTCCATGTATCTGCACCTATATCTACCTTAAGTATTAATGCTATTAGTAGGAAGCCACAGATATGGACATGTAGAGAGGGCCTGAAGAACTCAGTTAATGAGAAAGTGAATAAGGCATTACTTATGGGCTAAAAATGGCCGAAGATTTCAATAGAATTGCAGGTATGGGCTGTGCTGTGGAAATTTTGTGAACTTAGGCAAGTTTGTGGCTTATTTGGGCCAGGCACATGTGAGAAGCTGAATACTACATCTTAGCATGTCTCAAATGCTGGCAGGAATGAAGCATGGATGGGGTACATGATAAGGTATAGTATATCTACTAAACCCTATTGGTGCGATAATTTCATGAGAGCAAAGAAAGTATTTCCACCTGCCAGTACATTTATACTTTTGTTTCATGCTAGGAACTGCAACTTACGCTACTCTCCTTAGAGCCAGTTGGCATGAAAATAAGTTGAATCAGCCTGAATTATTTTGTATTTGTATACGAGGAAGAAAAAAATCTCAGATGTTTAGAATAATTCTTTTGCATGTGGCAACACTGATACTTCTTTCAAGCACAAGCTCTGTTTTTAGGACTTCAAGAGAAATTTAACCACTTATACAATATTATGGACATTTCTCCCAAACATACTTACATTGAGTTCAACTTAAGAACTGTATGCAGCAGTTAATGGTGCTAAATGCTCTAAGCTCTCTGAGAAAAAGCCAGTGGCTGAGTTTGTATGGCATAAAAGCCCACCCTGGCTGGATAACTAACTAAGATGGGTTGTTGTGTCATCCAAACCCAGACCACTTTCCACAGAGAGGCCTATTTTCAACAGCAAGTCACTTTGACAACCCATGGCTTGTTCTAGGGATTGTTTGATGGGTTGTCATATCATCTGAGCCCAGGAGAACAAGGGCGTTGTGGTTTGAGTGGATGGGCTAGCGGTCCATTTGGAAAGAAGTGGCAACTCCCCCTTCCTGATGCTTTCTGCTTGCTTCTGTCCCCCACTGTTGCCCAAATGGGCATTCTTTGTACCAATTTTTACATCATAGTTTAGTCATATGGTAGTGATGCTATGCAGCACTTGTTTAAAATTAAGACATGGTTGTGTTTTATGTTTCAAGACGTAGGTGGAAAAGCTTTTCCTGCTTTAATTTGATGCCGTTACTGGATAATGATGTGGATCTCAGTATCTATATACAAAACAATTAATAATAAATGAACTCTTAAAATTAATATACATTCATTAGATACTGTAAATTACCTTCAATATATTTACGCCTGGTTATTTTGCTTTTCAGGTCCCATCTAGGAATTCAAGTATGAAGCTAAATTTGTTTTAGTAAGGACAGCCATGATTGCTTATTTCTATATTCTCCCATTGAAAATGAAAAGATGAGACAAAAGTTATTTAGGATTTTGGAGTTGTGAATATGTACAGTCTATGTATTTGTGAAATTAGTATTGATGGGCACTTGTGACTGTAAATTCATTTAAGTGGAGTGGAATACTGATATTTATATTAACATTTTGCTACATTTTTGGACACATATTTTTGCCTTTAAACTGTTTTTGTTGCTATACCACACAACACTGTCCTACCATCTTTTCTTGCTAAAGTGACACTAGCCAGTTTGAGAAGATGCCCTTTCACAGCCTCACAGTGGTGGGGACAGAGATGGTAGGAAGGTGCCACTATTTCCAAGCAATGCCTTGGATCACATGAAGAAGTGTCAGTCAGGACATTGTGAGGGAATTAAGATGGACACCCAGTCCAGCCGCCTGGTGTTGAGGGTGCAGGGCAGTAAGTGCTGGTGGATTCTGCTGGTCTTGTTACCCATTACCAACACTGGGTCTATTTCATAATGGATAAGATCCTATTAAATGTGAAGGGAAGATCCTATTAAATGTGAAGGGATCCTATTAAATGTGAAGGGAAGATCCTATTAAATGTGAAGGGTTTGTAAGAGATAAGTTCCTATTAAGATCTAGTAATAAGGGTCACCACATGATAGGAAAGTGTACCTGAGAGATCTGGCACTGGATGGGAGTTTACACCATGAGAAGGCATGACTCCCTGGAGAAGACAACCATGTTGTCCAGGGAAAGTTTGAGGCAGAAGAAGAAAAGGAAGACCAGCTATGAGCTAGATTGAATCCATAAAGTGTTGAGCTTAGCAGAGCTGAGAAAGACTGTTATGGACAGCACATTTTGTAGGGCTTTCATTCATGGGGTCATCTTAAGTTGGAGATTACTTGATTGCCCAAAACCACAATAGGATTGCCAAATGATGGAGTAGGAAGGGAGGGGCTACCCTGGCCTTCTTTGTCTTAACCAGCTTACTGTTTTCTGCAAATATCATCAGCAGAAGTGTTTGGTGGGGGTTATTAATATGCATTATCTGCAGATCATGCTGCTGTTAAAACAGAGCTGCAGGTAAACATGTCTGCAATTTCGGAGAGGGTAAAAACTATAAATCGGGCAGTACTATTTTCAGCCACAATTATAGTTTGTGTTGTTGAAAACAAGGTAGTAAACTGAAGGACCCCTGCCAAACAAACAATGTCTTTCTTTAGTCATCATGTATTTAACACACATTGCCCAAAGACAAGAGTGTCTAATTTAGTTGGAGGAGATACTAGAGTAGATGAGATCATGCAGCAACATGAAGGTTGAGAGAATGAAAGCAAACAGGAAGGGCAGAGCATGTTGAGAAACTGGGGAAGTACTTTTTTGCATCGTTTGCATATTTCTCTGCCAAAAAAAAAAAGTTGGCAGTGTGTGTTGCGACAGGATTAAGCGTGGGTAGGAGACTGAACAGCAAAGAAAAAGCTTCAGCAAGGTCATTTCTTGGAACAGCTCGGCAAGGTATAGTGCAAGCAAGCAGAGAAAACTGAGCACAAGCTATTGGGAAGGGCCAAGAGCCTGGTACAGCTTAGGCTCTGAAATGGCATTCTCTCTGCTGGATTTACCAGTTCTGCTTCTGCTCTGTTTGTCCTGCAGTGCGCAACAGGGTAAGTTCCTGAATTTGAAATCAATGCAATCACTATCGAGACACAGCAGTGTTCATGTAGAGGGAGGAGTGATGGTATTTGTGTGGCTTTGCTAAGGCTGCAGTCCCAAACAGCCCAAATTCAATGGGACTTGCACAGTGTGCTAGAATATTTCCTTGAAAATATCTGTTGAGCAGTGAAAGAGCTGAGATGGAATTGGCTTTTAGCCACTTTTTGGGGGATGCTGTGTGATCCTAAAGGTGTATACTACCAGAAGTAAATCCTACTGCCTTCAATATCCATTACTCCCATATAAATGAATTTGCATTCTCTAATCACTCTCGGAGATTCTACTGGGAAAGGCGAGTTTGTTTTAAAAGGAAGGATGAAAACAAAACTAGTTATGTAGAGATGTCTATTTAGAGCATCTCGGTGTATAATTTTGTATGTCTTAACTGATTATATTTAGGTCTGCAATCCTGAACAAACCAATTTGGGAGGAACCCCATTGAACTCATGAGACTATACGTTGACTATATGTAGGTTTACTTTTGGAAAACTCAGAATAAGGTGGTTATCTTAGAAAACTGGATGTAAAATATAATTAACCCCCAAAGCTATGGTATTGGGGCTTGGGACTTGCTTATCAAAATCACACTACTCTATATCCTTAATTTTTCAGCAACTATAAAAATGAGAGCAGTTCAGAGGTGCTTACCTGTAGTGAATGGGGAAAACTAAGTGAGATGGTGAGATCTGAACTGGTAAAACTAAGTGAGATGGTGACATTTGAACTGCAGCCCCCTTCACAGTTACCTGGAATAAACCTGATGGAACTCAGTGATCTGAATGCAGATTCAGGTGTGAGTGACAGGGCTGAAACAGACTTCTCCAACCACTCTGCATGGCAGTGCCACAGGTGCCCTGGAAAAGCTACCCAGACGGTCAGGATGCCCTACTGAATGGGAAACTCCCCACAGAGGGAAAATGTACTTTCTGTGAGTGGAGCTCTTTCATCCAAGCAAATGCTGGAACCCACCCAATGGGGCTTAGTTCTGATAAGGCACATACAGGAATGCATTGTTAGAGGTGGCAAGCAACATAATACTACATTTGCATCAAAGTGGTGTTCTTGTATTCATCTTTGGGAAACAAAATATGAACTTGAAATTAGTACATGTACCTGCCTTTTTGCAAATCCTCTTTTATTTACATCTTCCAACTGCATATGGGAGTTATGTTTCTTAATGTAAGTCTGCAATACTATGTGTGCTTACTTAAGGAAACATGCATATGACTTTCTTCCATTTTTTTTCTTATTATTTCTTATGTACGAATACAATACAATTATATGAAAAAGAAAGCTAACATTGTTTTTGCTTTCCCACCTTACCTGCAGATTGTGTCAGAGCACTTTTTTGCTACAATGTAAAATGGGAAGCAGACAAATATTTAGAAAGAGTAAGCAGTGCAGTGTAAATTATTTAATTAATATTTTAAAAGATTTTTCCCCTTCTCAGTGGCAAGTGGCTACCTTCTGTATTCATCAGCCATTTTCAAAGCCTGTTTCTTATCATTGCACACTGCATAGCCACTTCACATGTTTGAGCTTATTTGTTTAGGGCTTAATTTTAAACATTTATGAGTGTGGAGAATTAACAACTGTCATAGAGAGTGAACCTATGACCCCTATGTCTAGGGGGGTCAAGTATCCTATGGCCTCCTAGACATAGTCTAGGGGGCCACAGGATACTTCGGATTCCCAGATCTAAGACAGAATTCTTATCTGTGCTTGGATTCCACTCCCTTCCCTCAGCTGGTACAGAAAGAACCTTGTTGGCTGCTTCCTTGAGGGGTAAAGTATGCATTATGGGGAGGAGAGGGGATGCAAACCACCAGGATACAGGCATTCCAGGTGTGATTCAGATCCTTCCTTCTCCTGCCAAAGTGCCACAGGGAGATGGCTGAATCACCTTGCTGATTTACAGGGCAGGACAAACATGGAAGCACTTCCATATTCTGTGTGCACTTCTCCCACCTTCATAGTTCAGTAGCCTCTGCCCATAATCCTCTGGACTCAGAAAATCACGGGCTTTCTGATTGGATTGTGCACTGTATGGAATTGATCTCAGAGTCCTTGTTCTTTTTGGGTCAGTGAGCACATTTCAAATTTGAGAAAATGCAGTGAGTACCTCTGCAAAGTGCCTTATTAATAAATCCCAGCTTGGGCATCTACCTGTTATATCTATGGCTCTTAGCCTGTGTCTTATTCAGCAAAACGTCTTTGTTTTGTGTCTGTCGGATACCACAGTGTCTCTTTAATAAGGGCTTGTCTGAGTCACCTAATTGCTGGTGGTGCAATACAGCTAATGTTTCCTTGAAACATTCATTTTGGGAAGGTCTAGTAGTTGCTTATTTTGAGAAGCAGCCAGATTAATTTTGTATTGGAAAATGTTTCGTATTCACTGATGTACATGTTTTTAAAAATTATATACCCACTTCCTGAAAATGTAAATGGTTGGCATTAATCAATGGATAACTAAAATATTGATATTACGACAATGGAAAGATAAAACACCCACCTCCTATTATATGATGAATTGAGTGCAAGTGGAAAAATATAGCGAGATGGAATTGCAAGAACTTCATTATTGCATAAATGGCATATAGATATCAACTTCAAATGGAAAGTGTCTGCTTTTGTTGAAACCTATGTATAATTTCTAGAAAGTAGTGTATGTTGTAGATATAGTCATTGCTATGGATTTATGAAAATCCATATCTATAAATAAAAAAGGAAATGTTTAAAAGAAAAAATAGAGAAAGTTTTGTGGGTATATGCTGGAAAGTAGTCACTTAATGTTACATAACATTAACATGTTATGCAATAAGATTGTAGCAATTTACAAATCTTTGGTTTACAGTGTACTCTTGAGTGTGTCTACTTGGAAGACTTACTGAATGCAGGTCTAAAATTGCAACTTCATTCAAAATTTTTTAAAAGTCTGGTCACTTCCATATATGGGATATTCACAATCATAGTAAAATAAAGATTTTTTAACTTTATGCCTGATAAAAACTTTAAAGGCAAAGAAGTGCTGAAAAAGATCTCTGGTCATCAGGCACCAAGGGTATGGTGTTTCTATGCCTCTCCTGATAACTGGTATAGTAAATCTTGCACAATGCCACAATGTATACAAAAGATATTGTGCAATTGCTTGCTTTACACAATGAATACAGAACACAGAATACCGCTTGTATCAGAACATTCATATACTAATCTTGTAAAATGCCTTTGCATAGATTGGGGTCATTCTTATTTAACAGCACTAAGTTGTGGGTTAATTCTGTAGCCGTCCTGAGTATTTAATACCCAGTAAATATTGGGGTTGCTACAGGATTGGTCACACATTAATCTCTACATGTGCAAAAGCCCTTTGTATACATGGTGCCCTGTTCGTGAAGATCTACATGCATGTTGCTTTTTAAAAAAGACATTAGCATGTGTAGATCTCCCTGGAAACATAGAAACAGAGGAACAAAGCGAGTCAGAAGGGGTCTCACAGGCCATCTAGTCCGACCCCTGACTCTAGCCAGCTCCACTCACGACATGCCCACCATGTGGATGTCCAGCCTATCTTTGAACGCCCTCACTGATGGGGCCTCAACCACCTCAGGGTCCTGACTGTCAGGAAATACTTCCTTGGTTCCCTGAGCTTTGCTCCGTTGGAGCACGTCCTGCCTTCCTCTGCAGGGGAGAACAGATCTCTGCCCATCTCCGTGTGATACCCCCTCACATACGTATATGTCACCAACAGATCCCCTCTGAGTCTCCTCTTCTCCAGACTGAAGAGACCCAGTTCCCTCAGTCTCGCCTCATACCCCATCCCCTGCAATCCGGCCACCAACCTTGTGGCCCTACGCTGCACTGACTCTGGCCTGGCTATATCCTTCCTGTAACATGAGGCCCAGAACAAAGCCCAGAAGTTGGCTCTGTCCATGTGGTCATGGTCCTGTAGAGTTCCAAACACTCTAAGGAAATTATTTTCCTGCTGCTGGTGTCAAGCAATAACGAAGTCACTTGGCAGCACGTAATTTGAAGCAGGAGAATTTTGCTGAAGCACGGCTGCATACTGGGTGGTAGTGAGTTGCGCATGGGGACTGAAAATGAACTTCCAGAGGGAAAGACAAACAAGTTGGAACAACAGCTGTCAGCCGGGGTGTGAGCAAGAGGCAGGACAGGTAGCAATCCGAGGATGGGAAACAGTAACGGCCTACAAAAATGAGACTGACACTGCTTGGCACGGCACACGTTGATCTAAGTGTGCATAGTTTTATAGCCCTAAGAACGTGTACATTTCAGTGTGTCTGGAAGCCACAATTCAGTATCATTTACTCCACCGTACTGTTCTTCCTTGCTTTTGTTTAAAAAAGATCTTCTAAATTTATT
Organism: Varanus komodoensis; assembly: GCF_004798865.1. Lineage (NCBI taxonomy): Eukaryota > Metazoa > Chordata > Lepidosauria > Squamata > Varanidae > Varanus > Varanus komodoensis. The sequence goes on along the minus strand of NW_025335854.1, from coordinate 55,202 downwards.
GGGCTATCTATTGGGCTGTACTAACAGAAGTGGGCATCTGCACCAGTTTCAGGAACCTGCTCCCCCATCAGGGTCCAGACAAGCCACAGCTAACACCATTCAGCAGATTCTCCTAGGTTTCTGCATAGCACTGGAGAGCAGGGGGCTGGAGCTGCTACCAAACAGAAGAGGAAGTGGGGAAGAAATCTGGCTCCAACCTATTAAATTTGATCATATCATCCATACTACCCATTGTGCACAACCTATACGGAATGCTTTGCCCACAAAAGGTATAATTTGTGCAGCAGAAGTAGCTAGACAGTACTTGGAATACTGGTCTGGAATTTTATGACTGGGTCCTGTGTCTGAGAAAAGCTCTGACATGCATCCAATTTAGTCTAGGAAAGTCTGTGTCACAAAAGATTTGTTTGGAAGCTGGCTAGAGAGTGCTGGAAGTTGTTGGATCGCCCCACCCTGTATAACCATGCATGACAGTCCATCCTTAGTCTATGTTGTGCCAAAAGACAGATTATTGTAATTACATAATGGCTCAAAATGTATTCCGAATGCAAGCTAGTTTCTGGGCAGAAATGCCATGTGGTTCTTTCCCTTCTCCAGCCTTGCACACTCACATCTATTTATAATCACATTAAATTAGGGAACAATTGTACAAAAAGGTATTTTCGAAGATATTTTCTTCTGCCTTGCAGAAATATTCACACACACCTTTTGACTTTTCCACATGTTGTTGTATTGTTGACATTACTGTTTCATGTTGTCAAGTCTTCTCCGACTTATGGCAACCTAATGAATGAAAGCCCTCCCAAAGACCAAGTCTCTGCTCAGTCCTTGGTTGTGGATTTCATTATGGAATTGATCCATTTTGTATTCGGACTTTCCATTTGTTTTAATTTTCCTTAGCATTATTCTCTTTTCCAATAGATCTTGCCTTCTTATGCTGTGTCTGCTTTTAATTTTCCTTAGCATTATTCTCTTTTCCAATAGATCTTGCCTTCTTATGCTGTGTCCAAAGTGCAACAGCCTCAGTTTCATCATTTTACTTCCAGGGCAAGTGAATCTAGGACCCACTTGTCTGTCTTTCCACTGGTCCAGTGTATTTGCAACGCTCTCCTTCAACACCCTGCTTTGAATGCACCATTTTTTCCTGGTTTCAGCTTTCTTCACTGTTCAGCTTTCACATCCACACATAGTGATCAGGAGTACAAGAGTGTGGACGATCTTGGCCCAGGTTTCCAATGAAACATCCTTGCACTTGATGAACTTTTCTAGCTCCTTTATTGCTGCCCTTCCAAAGTTCTTGGCTGCAATCACCTTTTGAATCGATGATTGAGCAAAGGTAGGCAACATCTTCCATAATTTCCATTTCTTCATTGTTGGCGTGAAGTTGTGCAATTCTTCTCTAGCCATGATTTTTACTTTCTAAATGTTGAGCTGCATTCCCACTTTTTTTTATTAGTTCATTTCCATCAGGAGTAATTTCTTGTCCACAATACAAGTTATACATAGTAACTCAAGTACTGAGGGACATCCATTTTTTAGGACTATTCATATTTTCTCATGTTCCACAGTCAAAGGCCTTGCTGTAGCCTAGAAAGCATAGACTGATCTTTTTCTAAAATTATTTCATGCACTCCAGGAGTCATCGTATATTTGTGATATGGTCTATTCTTTATTTTATTTTTTTTTTATTTTTTTGGAATCCAGCTTGTTGTGTCACAACCTGAAATTGGAATTGATTTAGTTAGCATTGTTGCTGCCTATGTACACAAGATACTCAACATTGTGAAGCTGCAAAATATTGTTGTTGTGTCACAAAGGTTAAGTAAAATTCCTTGCCATTTTCTGGTGGGTATTCCTATTTGGAGGTGTTTTGTTTTGTTTTATAAAATGCTTCTGAAAAACTGTATTGCAGAAGTGTTTTGATATCTCTTTGGTCTTCATTATGCTGCTTATTAGACCTGCTCTCCGACTAACTCTGGCACTTCTCACAAACAGGTGTATTAAATCTGCAGTCATGTGGCAGTGGAATCGCACACAGGAGGGTGCCATTCATGTATGAGAAGTTTGTGACCTCTGGAGCAGCCCAGTGGAGGCAGTGGGTTGCTCCAGAGTCTATTCAGGCACATTGCAATGAAGGGCCGAATCAGCAAATGTCAGTTTGTTTTTCTTTACTTAACATTTGCTGCAGAACAAAACTGTCCTCACAGTGCAGCTTCTATTCACTGTGAGGGGCCTGAGGACTGCACTCGCTCCTGAGGGATACTGACTCCCCACCTGTTTTTCACATAGTTTTGGGGCTCCTTCCCCTCATATTCTCTTGTTATGAGACCTCTTTTAAATTGTGTGCAAGCTCTGGTTTTTTTCTTCCCTCATACTCATTTCTCCCTTCAGTGGGGATAAATAAACCCCAGATCTGGGTTCTGAAACATGGCACCTCAGATACCATCTGTAGCATCTTCCAATAGCATCTCTGGCCAGGTTCATGTTTATTTCTTAAGTCTGTTTGACTATTTACAGAGGTGCTGAAATGCTGCAAAGCAGAGTCCTACCCTCTTATTTGGGTTCCAGAGAGTGCTTGTACGTTTTGGAGCTCAGACTGCCCCTCTGCTCTGGACCAAAGTTGCACCAGAAAATGAAGGCTGTGTGCCCGACACCATAGCGCTGATTTTGTGAAAGCAGCACCCTCTCAAGGATCCACATGAGCCGAGTGAACTTCCAAGGAGTTATGAGTGCTGCTCTCCCTCTTCCTCTCCCTCTTCTCTGTTTTGTTATATTTTCCATTGTATGTTCCTCCTGCAGTGGGGAGAGGGGGATTGGGGGCCTCTTCATCTCCCTGTAGTTCAAACCCAGATCACACAGACCCCTCTGCCCATGTAGGAGTTGTGCTGTGGTGGCACAATGTGATTTCATAAGCTGGGTCGGGATACAAACCAGAGCCCTGGGTTCAGACTTCACATTAACCTTGCCAGGGACTAGCATGTTGGCCTGTTAATGACACCACCAGGTTTTTAAAAAAACCTGGGTGATTGTTGCAAGTGAACTGGGCCATTGTGAGTGGAAAGAGACTGTTGCTTCCTTAATTTATGCACTGCCTTTTAGCCAGTAGCAGCTAAATGAAACCCCCATGTTTAGAGGCAGGGCACAGAACGCAAGAAAAGAAGAATGGACACTGACCCTGAACACACAAAACAGACAGCACCTTCATTCAAACCCAGCTGGTGAACTGCTGAGACATCTGATAGCAGGGACATTGCAGTCATTCAAATACCCACCCCCTGCAAACCAACCAACCAAAAATATCACTTTCCTAGCCATGTTTGCATTATCACCATTACTTTCCCATGCAAGAGTCCAGTTGGGACATTCTGAAAACATTCATACCATTTCTTTACTTGAAAAAATATTTTTTGGATTTAAAAATGCTGTATAAGGAAGTAATATTCACTTACCAGCTCTGCATGTTAAGGAGAAGATAAGTCTCACCTATTATCTTATTAAGCTTGAGTCTTTTGGAGGGTTCCATTGGTCATCCTATTTGCTTTGGATGGTATGACAGCACCCTCTAGTGGGAACTAATTTATTTTAATTTTTATTTCACTTTCTTGAAATGATGCTTGAACAGTTTCAAGCACGGTATAAGGAAGGGGAGAGATATAGCACTCTTACATCAGTTACAGAGCCATCAAGCACAATATTTTGGGTACAGTTAATAGCAGACTTTGCTTCCCATTTGCAATGTTATATACTTGGGAATAAGTCACAATGGTCTCAGTAGGTGTACAGGATTATCCATAACCTTTAATTGGTTATAAACTGTCCAGAGAGCTTTGGCTATGGGGTAGTATAGAAATAAAATAAACAAATAAATATACAATCGTATGCATATTTAGATAGGAAATAGCCCCAAAACCGGTTGAGGCATGCTGGGGGTTGCAGACATACATTGCATCCTTCATTGATTAAGGTTCTTGAATGAGTTTAAAAGTTTCCCAAATAACTGCGAATATGTCTTCCTTCAGAATCACTGTATACAAGCATCAAGGCAAAACAGGGGTGGCTGGTATCAGAAAGGATGGAAAGCCTTTTCCAATTGGTTCTTGCTGTGAAATTAGAATATGCCTTGTACAAATCCCACTATAGATGACAAGTAATAGTAGAGTACCCACACTTTTTAGCACATTGGTGTGGAAAATAATCTGTATTTTTTGTATAATCTGTATAATTTTTTGTATTATATTTGGTTATTTATGTAAGCTGTTCCGAGGCGTTAAGCGATGGAACGGCATATAAAAACTCTAAATAAATAAAACATAATTGCTATATGCAGCAGGATTCAACACGGTATCCCGTTAAACTAATGGGAAGTTTATAGGATGTGCTTTCCAAAATAGTTTGTTTTTTTCTGGCCCCATCTAAGTCTTGGGCGCATCTTTCATTCTGAATCCAGAATGATGCCAATTCTCTATTATGGAGTCTCGTGGACTCTATATGCAGTGCCATCCCTTTGGTTATGAAATGCGGCTTCTGAAGTCCAGCCTACATAAGCACAGAACAGACCCTTAGCTTGCTTGGAGGAATGGGGTGTGTGAATGCTTCCCCCACTCTTTTTGACCATATAAGCTGCCATGACTGTTTTGTAAAGCAATTCAGAGGGGGAGGATTTGGAATGGGGAGGACATTCAGAAGACCACAGAGAGAGTGAGTGAAAGAGAATGCCAGCTCTAGCAAGCAGCATAGGAGAGAACTGCAGCCAAGGAGCTTCACACAACATTCATCTAGCATCACCTTCGAGGCTATGGCGGTCAACTCTCCAAGTACTTCTTTACATGATTCTTTTAACCCATCACTTTATCAGAGCTTCTGCATTCGTTTTCTTTGTGGTATCAACAGCAGGTCCTTTCTATGTTTCTATTTCCAATGGTGCAAAGCTCAGGGAACCAAGGTTCACTTTGGATGCCAGGAAGCACTTCCTGACAGTTAGGACCCCGAGGGTATGGAATGGGCTTCCACGGGAGGTGGTTGAGGCCCCATCGGTGAGGGTGTTCAAGGATAGGCTGGACATGTACATGGTAGGTATGTCATGAGCAGAACTGGCTGGAGTTGAGGATCAGACAAGATGGCCCAAGAGGCCCTTTCTGACTCTCTCTGTTTCTATGTTTCTACAAATGTTTCTTCCTCCCCCCCGCCTTTGTCTTTTTACATATTTTAATACACAACCACAAGGTGTAACCATGGTACAGTTGCAATACTACATAACTGCAAAACATAAGTTTTTTGCATGGCGTTACAGATGCATAAGCAGTTGGATATTTATTTATTAGATTTATATCCCACCTTTCTCCCATTGTGGAACTCAAGGTTGCTACATGCAGTTTCCAGCTGGTCTTCCCTCCAAGCTAAGGTCAGCCCTATACCTGCTTAGCGTTAACATTATGTGCCTTTTGTACCTTCAGACCATACTCTGGGCCATATTATGTGTGAATAACTGTATAGATCAAGAATCTGAACATACATGCATTAAACTCTTCTCAGCTTCTCCTACTGGGTTCTTGTGAAGTTAAACAGGAAGAGCACTGCTCTATTCAGTGCGGAGGAAAGTGAAGACACATAGTGTGGTTCCTTACATTCTATTCACAACCTGCCTTTCTTCACCAGGAATATCTGAAGTTTATTAGGGCTCCTGATCATGTTGAGCTCTGTAATTGCATTACCTGAGCAGTTTCATTTCTGATTCCAGGTGAACCTGGGGAAGTCAGAGGTGGAAGAGGCAGGGCCGCAGACTCTTTCCCATTTGCCATTGCTTACCCATTTTGAATGACCGCATAGGGCTGATGAGACTCGTGCAAGACCCCTTGAGGAAGAAAAATGGAATTAAAATGTAATTTTTAGAAGGAATTTAATGTGTAGGTGCCTGGTCCACTTGTTTTTATCTCCAGCTTATCATTATTCATGCACACCTATTTCTTACATTTCAACAATGTCCTAATAGGGAGCTGGTAAAATTAGAAGATGCATACCTAGCAAAAGAGGCAGCAAGTTGCATCCGCTCACTTCCATTTTTGGTATTTTAACTCTCATCAGGATAATTATAGTGGCATGTGAATCTTGCCATTGCAAATGTTAAGTTGTTGTTGTTGTTTTAAATTTGGGGCTGGTATGTCTATGTCAGGAGAGCTGATGAAGATGTGGGAATGTCTGTATAATTTGGGTTTGGTGAGTTGCCAAAGAGCATGAATTGAGATAAGTTTATCAGTGGTTTTGAATTAGGTATTAAATGTCCCAGAATATACCACTGGATCCTGGTCATGTGCCTCTGACGATATTCAAAATTTCTAAAATTGTGGCCAATTTAATAACCTATTTGTGTGGTATCCCTGGTTTATTATTTTCATCCCCCAAATGGATCCACATAGGTGCAGAGCCATGCAACTGAATCTGCATTACACCATGCCTGTGTCAGAGAGCCAAAACATCTCAAGATGTAACATGTTGCAGGCTACAGGACCTGGATGTCCACTGATGCTTTTTCTAATACACTGTTATTTTTCTCACTCCAGCAGAAAAAAACTGTGGACCACCACCTAGAATGGAAATAGAAGAACTTGCAGAAACCCAAGTCAAACAGTTTTATTCACATAATGATGTGGTACAGTATAACTGCCGGCCAGGCTACATAAAACTTGGACGCATTAAATATCAATGCAATAATGGAGAATGGAAGAAAACATTTCCACCAGTAGAATGCAGAAGTAAGTACTAATATAAGCTGGAAAAAATCACAAAAGCAGGGCATGGAAGCACGTGGAGCAGGTTATTTACTACTCTGTGGTCAGCTTGGAATCTCATTTCTGAATATTTTAAACTGGTTAGGTTAAAAGTAATGTTACTTTTCATGACTTCATGTCATGCTAACAGGAGAGGATATGTTAGTATTCCTCATGAGCATCACATTTGCTAGATCTAAGTGTTAAGTTGCATTGCATGCTACTTTTTTAATTTACAGAAAAACCTTGTGGACATCCCGGAGATGCTCAGTTTGGCACTTTTGAACTCACTGTCGGAGAAGACTTTTCCTATGGTTCTCGTGTTGAGTATCGGTGTGATGACGGGTACAACTTTTTTTTTCCTTCTCCAGACCATTTATTTTCAGAACTAGAATATAGCACAAGTATATAACATGATTTCTGCTGATAAAATAATTATCTAGATTAATGTATCAATTGATCAAATTATATCATATTTTTGCAAGAGATTTGTATGAGCAGTTGTGAGCTGGTGCTGGAATGCTCACCAGCCCCTGAAAAGCCCTCCAATCTTGGATGGATTTCTCTCCTAGCAATTACCCTTTGAGTCACAAACTGTTCTTGATTAGTACAATGTCCGTTTTTGACATGTAATTCTATCATTGCTTTAACATATTTTTATTTCATTAAAAAAAAAACTCTTCTAGGTACCAAATGCTCAGCCATACAAACTATCGTATCTGTCAGGTAGATGGATGGAGCAATGATGTCCCTCACTGTGAAGGTAAGTGGATTTTCAAAGACATGACCTTAGGCATGTTGAATGGCAGCTGAGCTTTCTTAGCTCTAGCAGCAGCACCCGCCTCACCTGCAAAGATTGTCCTGGAATAAGGAATGTTACATGAATGGGAAGCATGGTGCAGTGTTACACAAACAAGCAGCATGTGAAACAGCTTGAACTGAAGGATAAGCACAAGTGGCTCGAATTTACAAAATTTACAACATACGTAATTTAGCTACCATTTACAAATTAACAAATTAAAGAACAATTCCAGTTGAATAGCGATTTGCCGTAAAAGTTCCAGAGAGACTTACAACTACCTGTCCTAAGCAAAAGAGGCAGGGTTATTTGGATTCAGATGTTGGTTTGTCAGTCAGGGAAGAAAGCAGTGAAACAGAATTATCTGTTGAGAAAAGTCCATTCATTTCACTCCACAAGAGCTACAGGCTGATGTCGCCCAGGGTTTTCTGTGCTTACTATTAACCTTCAGCTGAGCTCCCATGGTTCTGGTCAATACCTGTCTTACTGCAGATTTGTGAAATCCTTTAGGTCATTTGAGCTCACGGCCAATGGGAAAATGTATTAATTTTAAAATGAGAGGGATGCTGCACCTTGGTTGGTGGAATGGTGCCCACAAGATCCACATTGCCTACAAATAGAAGCATGAGATAGACAATAAAAAGCACGGCATAGAGGACTATGCTTTAGGGCACAATTCTTATTTATGTAATTCATTTAAAAGCATGTGTAAACATGGAAAGTCCCACAAGTCCCACAATTCTCTAGCCAGCAAGGGGAAGGTACTCTTTGTGCTCTTCTGTAACCTATCACTGATGGTTAAACCAAGAAAACTCATGCAAGCTGCTCCTGTACAGTAAGGCAGGACCAAGCTATGTATTATGTTATTAGTTTTCTTTACTCCAAAGTAAGCACATGTGGCCCCCTTTCAGATCAGAGGCATGGTGTCTGAAAATGGGGGGATTACACTTCTTTTTCTCCCTAAAATTACACCCTAACACCACCACAGGAAGTACCCATTAGTACCAATGGAGTTACTTCTTCTTCTTTTTTTTAATCTCCAGCCAGTGGATTTGGGGGGTTGGGGGTGGGGGATGTGGGGAGATTTAACTCACACACTGCAGGATTTAACTTCCTGCAGTGCAAAGCGAACCAGAGCAACACATGCATTCATGGGAGCAAAGAAAATTAGGGTAACATGTAACAAGACTCTTATATGTCATTGGTCAGGTTTACTTGTCATGGAACTATACTCCATTGATGCTGTATTTTGGTTAATCCGGCAAAATACAATAAAGGCAACAAAGTTTTCTGGTTCTGCAGAACTCTTCATCACACTGGATGGTATAAAAAGCAGGGTGTATGTGGTGGTGAGGAGAGTGCAAAGATTGGACCAGTTGCTGTCGGCATGAAGCAGCTAAGGCTTATCTACAGCTAAGGCTCAGAGTCAAGATGGAGAGTGCAGACTGCATGAGTTAGTCCCTCGTAGGTGTATCTGATACACCTTTCATTCTGGAACAAGGAAGATATGACTGAAAAATGCAAGAGGCAGCCCAACTGTAACTCAGACCTTTTTCCTGTCATGGTTGAAAGTCCCATGATCCTGGGTAGGCAGAGAACAGAAGCAAACTTGGCAGTCTTTGTATTAGTGAAGAGAGGTTAATTTACAATAATGCACACAGTAAAAATGTCATTTGAAGTAAAATTGTTTCGTACTACCTTGGAAGGAGAGGACCCCTCAAAATGCAAAACTCTCCATCTCTCCCTTTTGGACCAACCAGTCTGAAGAAAAGTTCTGGAGAACTTCAAAGCCTGCATGGTCTTTTACAGCATTTTGTTTAATCCTAATAAAGATATTCTGCCCTGACATTAAATTCCTTCTGGATTTTGTTCCCTCATGGACCAACACAGCTAAGCTATTTTTGCTTTTTGTCTGTTGCTAATGCGTTCCAGTATGGTCCTGTATGATGTAAATGTTTGGCATAATTCCTTCTGTTGATTCTGTGTGCAAATCTGTTTATAGCAATCTATAACCAGTCTGAAAAAATAAGGCATATAAGACACCTTTGTAGAGGTGCCTTTGTAAGAGCAACCTGTTTTCTCAGTATATATGTTTAAACACCTAAAACAGTGTCTCATCCTTGCTGAAGAAAAACTTAACAGCAACAGGAGTGGGAGTGAGCTACTTTTCCAGTGAAGCAGGAAAGTTAATTCAAGGAGTAATTCTGTAGTAATTACAGAGCTTTGTCCTGTTTTCTTGCTGATGATTGAAAATTGATCCTACTATATCTTATAACAACAATTAATTTATTTATTACAGTACGGAAATGTTTCCCAGTAAAAGCACCAGTTAATGGAAGGATGGTTATGACGGGAATAGATGATCCAAACCAAGAATTTCTGTTTGGACAGGTGGTACGATTTGAATGTAATGAAGACCTTAAAATCGAGGGACCTGATCAAATCTTTTGCACAGATAAAGGAGAATGGAGTGGAGTCGTTCCAAAATGTGTGGGTTAGTGCATC
>NW_025335854.1:4536-45034 GCF_004798865.1 Varanus komodoensis | reverse complement strand
GTTACTTGCTGTGAGGTCCAACGCTGGTGCAGTGGCTTGAGAACCCTCTGGCAAGAGTAACGAACAAACTGGGATGCACCTTGTGATTGCACTGGTGTGGCCTCCCTGATGCCTTGTCACTGCCCTCTGCCATTCCTCCAATACATTACAAAGAACTGACACAAGAATTTCCTGAAAGGAGTCATCGTTACTTATTGTGCTGGTCCTGTGCAAATCTGCAAGGACACGGATTCACTTGTTCATTACTGGCATTATTCATTAGGCCATGAGTGCAACCGAAAGAAGCACCACCTACTCACACAGTAATTACACCTGCCTCCAAAGCACCTTCTCATTCAGTTGCTACTTTTGTCTTCCCTCCACCCCAAGCTTGTCCTCTGCTGAATTCCAAATACACATGCTGGACAATCCAAAACCATTTTACCAGTTCCAAAAAGTCGAGAGTGCTTCACAGTTTGGAACAGTTCTCTCTCTCTCGCTCTCACTCTCTCTCTCTGCCATATGTCTCAGTTGTTTCTTTCCTGCTTGCTTCCATTGTGTAAAATAGACTGCTCTCCCTGAAATGGAGAGCTTTGACCCACCTGCATTTCCCAGGAAGTTCCATTTATTTGGAATACAATAAGCACACCGATGAGTGAAAGTTAAAGACGTTATTAAGCACAACCCAGTTGACAAAGCAGAAGGAAGCAAAATCTTCCAAGTGAATGAGTGCAGACAGGAACCATGAAGTGCATCCGTAAGCAGGTCCCTCTAGTTGCCTGAGACCAGATCAAACTATAGCAACATATGAGACTATAGTGCTAGCCTGTGGCACATAGTCTCTCTCTAGATCAGGCCATGTTAAGATTTCAACCTGGGAGCATCTCAGCACTTCATGGATACTACTGTGCTCACATGAAACTTATCCCTGTTCTGGAGCGAGTCCAAAGATTTCAGGAATGTGTGGTTGTAACCAGCAAAGTAACTCAATCCCAGCTACTCTGGCCAATCTTGAAATCTAACCAAACCAGCCAGCCTCTTAAGAGAAACCACACCAAACCAAACCTGTATCTTGGAAGAAGCAACTTAGTCCTAGAAGTTACAGGCCAACTAGAAATCTAGTCATTAGGAGCAGCAATTACTCCCAAAAATAGGTTCAGCATCAGAAAACTTTGTTAAAGATTAGAGTACAGTTTATAGTGGATATGCAGCCCTTCTGACATGGGAACCACTGGTCGTCTTCACTGGCAGTTTGTTGGACACCACTAAAGTCCTTGAAACAGGAGTTGTCTTCCATGCTTCCTACACCACCCTATTGTAGATAACTTTGAACAGGGACCTGTTTTTTCAGTTTATCATTCATAGAATCTCCTGACTCTATTGTTGACTTTGGAGTCACTTTCTGTCACTGGATGTCACTATTTGCAAATTACTGCTCAATAGAAAATTTGAGCTTTAGTACCTCTAATTGCTGCTTGTAGAATTTGCCCTTAAAAACAGAAGTTGTGCTAGAACAATATTTTTAGTTTTGTTTAAAACTAATATTCCTGCAGTTGAAAAGAGCTTGAAATTGTATAAAAGGCTGCTAGCACTCCTGAACATTTCTGTGCATTCAGAAATGTGTTTGTAAAATGGTTCATTCTTCAGTTTTTATATATTTGCCTTCCTTTACACTTGAAAATCTAACATTTTAAATGCTGTATTAATAAAATTGTCCCAAGAATTTATCTAAATTCAACACATTACCATTGACAGTAGTTGCAGCTGTAGCTTGCTTTAAAAAGTTTCTCAATATGACTAGAGATCCATAAAAAATATTTATAAAAACAGTGGAATGCACTCCAGTTAAGAAGAAAAAACTATTCATAACCTTGGAAGACCAAGTGCTGGATAGAAACAAATGCTATGCATCTCTTTATTTGTCTGAAAGTGCCTGTTAAATACAAAATAAACAGCAAGAAGAAGTTGGATCCATTGTTTTTGTGAAGTTATTGTCTGTGTTCATGCAACATAGTTGGTAATGGATGCAGTTTTCAAGACATTTTTCTGTATGAAGTCAGTTCAACACACAAACAATAGTTTGCAAATAACAGCTTTTCCCAGGCTCAATCAATTCTATGTGCATACAGTATCTTATGAGGCTGGAGAAATTGTCTTGACTTCTGTTCTCTCCTTCTGCATTTGATGGGCATGATGGCTTGTCTTGTTGGAAAAGCATCGTTATTAAAACTAAAAAGTAAGACAATTAGCACCACTTGCAACTTGTATGAGGTTTTGAAGATGTATATCTAACCAGTAATCCTTTTTGATAAATGTGAATAAGTAATGGAGGGCACATGTCTAGGATATTTAAGTGATGGTGGGAGCATAGATAAATTTAATAGGAGACTTCCATTCCCTGCCATTTGACTGGAACTGCTTTGCCTTCATCTCTTTTAATGTGTTGCATGATTTAAGTCACATGATTAGGAGCTGTTGGCAAAAGTGAGCAACATAATCAAAGTTTTGGGGGAAAGAAGACCAAAGTTCATTTTCAGTGGGAATGTGATCCAGAATTTATAATTCTGGATGAAATGGGAAATGATGTGATAATTGATGAAAAGGATGTCTCTAACTTTCACTAGAAGAGGTAAGTAGAAAATATTCTGCCAGTTCTAACACTTGCTAGACACTCCAAAATGTATTCTGTGACATGCTTTAGAAGTCCTCCACCCCTTCCCCCTGGCAATCTTCCTTAGTTAGGAGTATGTTTATTCAAGTGTCTTGATTCAACAGTGAAGGACAAATTAACAGAAGCAATACACAGAAGGAATGGGGCCTTACAGATAATGAGCACTGCACAAAAATGGACATGTTTCGTAGAGTACAGAATGTACATTGTGGGCATGCAACCTTGACAAGACTGTCTTTGCAATGGTGGGCGATCTTTTACCCCTTGAGGGCTGTACGCAACGCCAGGTAGTGGGTTGGGGGCCACATGTGTAAGTGCACAGGTGTGCCTTCGTGCACAGAATCCCATGTATGTGCAATGGATGCTAAACTCCCACCTTCCACCCCTGCTGCAGTCCTGGCTGCACTGGAATTACTGTGGGAGGGAGAAGCTAAAGTTCACTCTGCCTCACCCTGGCCCTTAATGGGAGCAAAAAAAGTATTCTTTGCTGCTCTGGGTCACACAAAATTAACCCTAGCAGGTTCGTGAGAGTGCAGCGAATGTCTGTCACAAGGAAAGCCATCCCTGCACACCCTCTTTCCAGCACACTCATGCCAGGAGCAGTAGAGGTGGTGTTGGAAGAGTAGCACCTGATGCAACAGGCTTTAAAGGAAACATCGGTAGCCTGTTGGAGTCCCCTGTGGCTGCCTATATGTGTTGTACAATTATTTGTGCTTGTTGCATGATTCTTTTAAAAAAATCCTTATTTTAAAAAAGAGGTCTCGTATGGATAACTGCATGTCTTCCACTGAAAATATATTCAGAAATAATATTTATAAATAAGAATGATTTGATTGGTCATGCCAAAAATAAATCAGCAATTACTTCTGTTGATCAAGCTTTCTGGCCTGACTTGTCTGCTGGATGTTTCTTGCTTGCCATTCATCTTGATGGACCTGTTCAATGCAAAGCAAACAATGAAAAGATAATACATGCACGGATTTTGTGAGATTATCAGTTGCATAGATGTCTCTTGATATGTGAAGGAAGACAGAAATAAAGGTGCTATAAGCAAGAAAAATAAACTTCAGGCATCTTGTTTATTTTTTCAATGTCTCCCATCATCTGCTACCTGAAGCAATGGCCTCACTGTGCCTCACAGTAGGACCAGCCTTGCCATCACACTTGTGAATTTGACACGGACTGGAAATAGAATGGTCCCTCGACCTCTACAAATAGTTAATACACCTTATCAATTGTGGAAATAGCATACAACTGAGAATTCTTGTAGAGAGACCACGTCATTTCTGTCACAGTGTCATTTCTATTTTTCACTTGACAATCCATTGCTGAAAATGAAGACAAAAAAAATAAAAGGAAGAGTGTACTGACCAACACAGCGTGGTGGTGTTTGCCATGCTCCCCCTTCACACAATATTTTTGGTGGTCCCAGAAGATGGAAATGCTCTTTGCAGCGGAAGGCTATCTCTTCACCACTCTCATAGTTTCTCAGCTCAGCTATATGAATAGCATTTGGAAGCTGTGGTGGATGTGGGCAGAATTCTTCAACAAAACACACACACATATGTATTATTTAGAACTTAATGATGAAAAATTATGTGGAAGACCTTGAAAACACAGGCAGTTAAGTAATATCTTACATCTTCCCATGCTTTCCCATTCCATGGGTGAGTTCAAAAGTGCTAACTAGTTAGCCGAACCGGTCATGATCCAAATAATTTCCTGCATAAATCTGCTTGAGCAGCAGAAATAGTGAGATCCATTCCAGGGGTATTTGTTCCTCTTATTGCCTCCGTCAGCCTCCCTATAACTCAGCGCAGCAACTGGGTGTTTCAAGATCTGATGTTGGAATTCATGCTTATCTCCTTTCCTAGTTAGCATGCAATCCTGTTGAAGTTTCCATGCTTCTTGTACTGCATGAGGTCACACTAGCAGGCCAGAAGTAATAAAGCCAAACGCAAAGGTTCTTGCAGGCCTCTGCAGTGGGCATAACATTTGAGTTGATCTTTGGGCTGCAACTCTGAGATCCAAACTGTACTTCATGCTAACTGCATGGTGTGTCATTGAGGCTTATTGTATTCTGTATTCCAGTGGAAGTGTGCTCTCTTCCAATTTGGATCATGACCACTATATACTGGAAGAGTGGAAGAGGAGAATCAATCCCACACTTGCCTCCCGGAACGTCCTGGGGGTGTTAATGAAAGAAGAAAGGAGTCTATTGGCATCAGTGGAGGCTTGATTATCCCCTTCCAGTGTGTGGTTGTTCTAGTCTAAATCAGGGCTGCACATACTTACATTAAAGAAAATGCTGAGACTCTAGCTCAGTGTATAGTTTGGCTTTCAGAAAGGTCATGCCAAGAAAGAACAAGCTAGATATAATTGTGGAGGCATCAGCAAATGTGGTTTACGAGGTGTGCCCAGAAAGTAATGAGAATGAAGTCCCTACACTCAAGAAGGGCTCTGTGAAGGGAGAAGCTGGCCAAGGTCACTTGGGGTGGGGTGCCAGATATGCATCAGAACACTGATCAGTTGCATTCCAGCCCTGTCAGAGTTGAGACATTCTCTTCTATGACGCCCTGTTCAAGTGTCTTGTATTAAGAAAAATGCAAGCAAGTTTGGAACAGCGGTACGTGATAAAATTGCATGAAATTGGGTAAAAGTGCATCAGAAACTTTGGAAATGGCGAGGAAAGCTTATGGAGAAGCTGTGCTATCGTCTGCACAAGGGTGCTGATGGCTCAAGCTGAGATCAGCTCAATTTGGATCCTTCATCACAACAATGCACCGAGTCACAGTGCTTTGGCTGACAGAGAGCTTTTGGCTGAAAAACACATCACAGTGCTTCCCCATCCACTCGACAGCCCCGACTTGGCTCCTAGCAACTTTTTATGTTCCCAAAGATGAAGAATGGTTTGAAAGGACACCATTTTGGAAGTGTAGATAAGGTCCAAAGGCTCTGAATGCCATCCCACTTGAAGACTTCCAGGGATGCTATGAAGAATGGAAAAATCACTGGGAGCATTGTGTACACTCACAAGGTGCATACTGTGAAGGAGACAATATTCAATTGTAAAAATTTTCAATAAAATAATTGTAAAAATATCATTCTCATTACTTTCTGGACACACCTCCTGTTTCCCTGGAATGACTAACATTTTGTTTGCTTAATTCCACTTAGCAAAACTGCTTCTGTTCATAAAGTGAGTGCATCCACTGCATGGCACCACACTAGAAGAGTGAGGCAAACAGGCATTCCTGAATGGATAAAACACTTTTGCTACTGGTGGCCCTACTGGCCATGCTCATTAAAAACCAAAACCAAAAACAAAAGCAAATACTTGCAGATTGCATGCAGAACTGTACCTTTGCATTCTGGTGTTGGTAGCCATTCCCCATTAACACATTGTGCTTTACGAAGACCGAAACCACAGTTGTAACTAAAAACATCATTATTCTTATACGCATATTTCAGAGGAGTAGGTGTGATGTTGTGTGGATGGCTACAACTTCTTGCATGACCTAGCAATTCAGAAATTGTTCAGATAAGGTCATTTGTTATCAAATGCAAAGAGAAGGAAATAATGAACTTGGAAATCTCAGTAGTACTTATTCATATGGGATTATATATAGAAACAGAGTGAGTCAGAAGGGGCCTCCCAGGCCATCTATTCTGACCCCTGGCTCCAGCCGGCTCCGCTCATAACATGCCTACCATGTGCATGTTTAGCCTATCCATGAGCACCCTCACTAATGGGGCTTCAACCACCTCCCATGGAAGCCCATTCAATACCCTTGGGGTTCTAACTGTCAGAAAGTACTTCCTGGCATCCAAATTGAACCTTGGTTCCTTGAGCTTTGCTCCGTTGGAGTGTGTCCTGCCTTCCTATGTAGGGAAGAACAGGTTTCTACCCACCTCCGTGTGAGATCCCCTCACATACCTATATGTTGCCAACAGATTCTCTCAAGAATTTTTCAAATGCCCTTAATTATTGAAATATTTATCTCCCACCCTTCATTATCAAATCACAGGCTGGTTTGAAAAATCAATGGAAAATAAGTTCAAAAATAACAGCAAAGCTAGAAATAAAGCTAGTAAGGGTACAATCCTAGGTCAGTAGGCAGAGTTTAGATAGTCAAGAGAAAATTTGAGGCCCCAGCTCCAACCTCAGAAAAGCATTTTGCAGTTAGAGTAGGCATTCCGACTTAGGACAGTGCAGTCCTTCTTGTCCCAGAGCTCAGAGTCTGGTAGGTAGAGACGTGAAAAGGAATGGTGGAAGTCAGGCTCCACCAAGCTACAATGTATCCTGGCAGTGGCTCACTCTGTCCTCCTCGTGTATAGGGAGAAGGACTTCAATAGCCGAACTTGGGTTCTTCAGGACAAGAGAAGCATGGAAGTGACCTTCACCTCCATACTCCTCTTGACTTTGATAGGATGTCTGCCGTCCTCTTAGTTTGTAGAATTATGAGCAGCCACATTGGATTGCACTCTCTGCTAGGTATAAAAATCAGTCTGAAGAAACAGATTGCATTGCAATCAACCCCAAGAGCTGCCTATCATTCACCTTTTACCATAGAGGAACAAAGCAAAGAAGTCATGATTTGCTCTAAGCTCAGGTGGTGGAGGGGCATGTGCCTGGGTCTTCCAGCCACATGTCTATTGTTCTATTCAATGGACCAAACACATTCTCAACTGCATAATTTCATATGCTATTAAAACTAATACAATCTAAGAAGTTCCCACATAACTATGATTTGCTTACTGATGCACGAAGGGAACGTCCATTCTCCATGAAGGCATTTGGCTGGGTTGGTTCCAACAATGTCAAAATTTTCTTCACATTCATATGCCACAGTTTTACCATGAATATATTTGCCTGAATCCACTCCGATAGCATGTCCTCTAATGATATTGGGAGGTGGTCCACATGTTTTGAATTCCTCTGTTGCAATCAACATGAAGAAATAACGATAAAAATACTAGACCTTCATTCCTTCATTTGTGCATGGCGGTTCCACTTTCCTCAGCATCTCCAACACATCTGATAAAACAAAGCTAGAGAGCCTTCCTTTTTTATCCCATCTGCAACTACACCATTTTGCAAAAGTAGAATAAACAAGGTTACTTGTGCAGTGATGCATTGATTTAATGCAGCTGTTTTGCTACCATCGCCAGTGTCACATAATGGAACCTAAGACTGGAATTTATAAACGCACCAAGAACCCACTCCCTCTACCCCAACTGCAGAACACCATGCCCACTCCAATATAGTCCTACTACACATTTCTCTATTGGTATGAGAACTAAAGTTTCATTACAGTGTAAGGAGAGCTCTTGACAGCATAATGGAAGAAGCAGTTCATCACATGATTGCAGAAGTTTGGTCTCAATCTTCACCATGATGCATTGATTCAGTGTAAATTTTTAGGGCAAAATCCCAAGGCCTCCTGAGGTCTTCTGATCTCAGTCTTGGAACTTTCTTTGCACCCCCTCAAAGCTAGCAAAAAAAGAGCTGCACTGGCTGCCACTCCGAGGTTGCAACTGCACCGGGGGGCGGGGATGGGAGGGGTTAGGGAGACAAAGAGGCTACAGTTGCAGAGTTGCTCTGATTTCAATGGGTGTCTCTGCCTCCTTCCTTCCCTCTCCTTGGCACTAAAGATAGATGCCTGAACGTGGCCATTTAGATGACATGGCACAAGATGTGGTGGCAATGGAGATCATCACCACCGTGCCTTAGAACTTTGTACTGGGTTCTTCTAGGCCTTCAAGTTCAGTGTTTTATGAACTTCTCCTGTGGAGGCAATAGGATTACTCCCTTAGGATTTTGTTAGCATATAATAAATGTGAATAGCAAGTTGGAACATATATGTCATACATAAAGGGCTAAGCCACCATTCAAGCTCTTTTTCAACTGTTCCAACTTCTCCTTCTGACCTTCTAGAACGTCATCTCAGCTTAGGGAGCTGAATTCTGTTCTGTGCACCAGCAAATACAGCAACTACAGGTGAGAATCCCATGAACAGGACTCCTATGGTGTCTTGCTTTGCGCAGCATGCTGTGCCAAATAATTCTCGTTTTATTCTAAAAGCTTATACAAAAATATTACAGCAGAATAAACGTCTTTTGCAATAATAATCTTTATGACTTAAAAAATGCAAGCTTTATAGTACATCTGCCTGAGGAGTTTTCATCGAATCAGATAATCTTTGTAATATTTGTCTTCTCTTATTCTCACATGATTGGTCAGTTTTGACATACTACATTTGTTATGTTCTCACTTTTATTCTATCCATTGTATCCATTGTATCCATTATTACCACATATGTAATCATATCTTCAGAGTGTACAGGCTGATCCTTAACATAATTCCAATCATAGTTTCAAACCAATTCCAAGTTGAGATGCATTATTACCCTGCCTTTTCTTATTCTCTTGCATTTGAGCAGATTCACCATAAATGAAGATAATTTTCATCATCTGTTTGACATATCCAACTTTTTTTGCTGACTGTGCCTTAAATAATAATGTTACTGAGCATGGACCTAGGGCATACATGAAATGTCAGAAAGTATCAAAGTCTGCTACATTTTCAAATTTTGAATTTTTTGTTTCAAGGGCTTTGTGTATGCATGTGCATCAAAATTTGATCTATACATCCAGCATTAAATTCAAGCACTGCTGTTATCATTCAACATTTGAGATGGCTGTAAAATAAATCCAATATAACATTCACAAAATTGTGCTGCCTCATTTACAAATTATTTATAAAATGCTGCCAAACAGTATCTGTTGCTATGTGTTAACTTTCAGATCGAGGATAAATACTGACTACTACTGCAAAACCTGTGGAGCTCAACATTAGCACATGCAAAAAGTTTTCCTGAAAATCTTTGCAATGGAAAAGTTTGAAAATTCTTGAAGCAGATTTTTTCAAAGAACAATTTGTTTCTGTATGACAAAACCCAGATGGATTCCAGTTAACTGTGAAAGCTTAACCAAGAAACATAGAAACAGAACAAGTCAGAAGGGGTATCCCGGGCCATCTAGTCTGACCCCCGGCTCCAGCTGGCTCCGCTCACGACAGTTCTGTTTCTAATGAAAGCCAATCTGTGAATGATCTGCAGAAACTATGTTTATTTAAAGTACTATATTCAATAACTGTGGGCATCATTTACATGGTAATGCAATCAAGACACTTGATTTTACTTTATACTGTGTGAATTAAGTTGTGCATCCTGCTTCAAATGTTCTACTCCACATTTCATTAAAAATAAAATATTCTATTACCACTGTTTTGAAATCTAGTGGGTACCCAAAGAAAGGGGCTTAGCAAAATACAAAATCTACATACAGTGAAAGCCACTGAGATGATCTGCAGATTATGTCTTTTTGTGAGCATATCTTTCTTGCAGCGATGGTTTACCTATACAAGATGGTAAAGATGTCCATTCTCCATCAACACACTCAACCATGCTTGAGCTGGCCTTTACAAATCCAAGATCACACTCATATTCCACTTTTTCACCATGGGGATATTGGTCACGGAGATCGCTAACAAGCCGGCCATGTGGAATACTGGGTGGTGGCTGACAAGGGTTGACTTGCACTAGGAGTAAGAGAATATTATTCCAATATTGACCTCTTTACTATCAGTATATGCCACATAAAAATACTTTCTGGTAGTTCTACTTACAGTTGAGGTCCATGGATTCATTTCCTCTCTGGGACGGATCTGGGGGCACCATGACGCAGGGTGAGACACCCACATCAGGGGTTGGAGTAGGAGCAGTGGCAAATGGGGCTGTTCCCCCACTCCCCTGCCAGGCTGCTGGCAGTACTTCAGAATCCCTCAACAGTCAGTCTCCTATCATGGCTCCACCACAAGGAAGAAGATGCCAGAATTGCCCTCCAGAAGAACCTTCCCCCCTTTGCTTTCCTTGTCAAGATCTGCACAACCAGAACAAGTCATTGGGAGCCCCTTGCTAGCTATCATGAGATCGGGACAGTTGCTCTTCTAGCTGTGTGGTTCTTCATAGAGTTTACATGATGTTGATGTCAGAAGGTAAAGGGAGCAGTGGAGAATTGAAGGAGAAGACAATGGGGCTGCAAGGGGTGGAACACAGGAGAGGCAGGGGGCACAATTAATCATCATTCCCCACTTCAGGCAGCCAGAGAGCTTGTGCTGGAGCTGCCAAGAGGAAGATAAGGTGCTGGTTATGACCTATAATGCCCTAAATGACTTGGGCCTTAGATACCTGAAGGAACACCTTCTCCCCTATATGCCCTCCAGCCCCTTGAGATCTGAGGCAGAGGTCCTTCTCTGGGAGCCCTCCTTGAAGGAAATTAGGAGGGTAAGTATCCAGAAGAGGCCTTCTCTGTGGTTGCACCCTGACTATGGAATACGCTCCCCAGAGAGGTTCGCCTGGTGCCAACATTATATTCTTTTTGGTGCCAGGCAAAACCCTTTTTTATTTTCCAGCTATTTTAATGTTTATTTAATTTTAACGGGGGTTTTAGTATATTAATTGTTTGGATGCTGTGGTGTTTGTTTACTTCTACTCATTTTTTGTATGCTGTCTCGAGACATCTGTAGAGGATGGGTTAGAAAAGTTTCTAATAAATGAATGGATAAATAAATAAGATAAAGGCCTGCTGTGAAAGCCGATGCACCTTCATACAGTGCTGCATCTTTCCACAAATACCAAGCTTCAGAGAAATGCTGGCTTTAGGAATGCAAGTCTGCTGTAAACTGGGAGCAAATTGCTAAAGATAACTTTTTAAAAAATCTAATACTCTTCGTTAAATCTGTAAACCTGTGCATTGTCTAATGAACAGCATTCTTCATATACCTTGGAAAGCTATAAAAATAAACAGATGACAGGAAATTTTAAGAAAGCCAAGTACATGGATAGTGACTTTTTAAGCTGCATTAGAAAAGTTTGTACCTTTACAGATTGGAGGCGGTGGAGACCATCCGAAGTAGTAACACTGAGCAGAGTCAGGCCCTACTCTTGTGTAACCCCTCTTACAGGAAAATTTTACCACATCTTTGTGCAGGTTCTGGTCATTTTTTGGCTTAATGTCTCCATCCTCAAGAAAGGGACTTTCACACTGGATTGCTAAAGCAAAGATCAAGTAAAATAGCAATATGAGTAAGTGCATTTCAGAAAAAGGGGAATAAAATAAGTGTGCCAAGCAAATGTTTGCAAATGATTGGGTGAGTTAATGCAGGATTATACAACCAGTGTCTCTCTAAGGTGAGAAACAGCTGTAATATTAAGAAAGGCCACACACTGTTCCCCTTCATTACAGCATGGTCTTGTGTTCTTTCTACATTCACTATTTATATTATAAATAGCAACTCATTAGCAAAAATCTTGTTTTAAGAGATGCAAAACTGCTCAACAGATATGGATGAGCTTATAGCAACTAGCAGTTACTGAGCAAGAAATAGATCTTGGGGTAGTAATGGGCATCTCGATGAAAATGTCAGCCCAGCATGCTGCTGCTTTGAAGAAGGCAAGCTCCATGCTAGGCATAATTAGGAACAGAAGGGAAAAAGACCTGCCAAAATCGGACATCTCTTTCACAAATGTCTGAGACAACCACACTTTGAATATCGTGTTTAGTTCTGGTCACTGTACCTGAAAAAAGACATCATTTGGGGTGGTTAAAAGTACAGAGAAGGGAGCAAAAATGACTAGGGGGCAGAAGCAGTTCCCCTATGTGGAGTGACTACAACAACTGGACCTGTTCAGTGTAGAAAAAGGGTGAGACATGACAGAGGTGTTTAAAATAATGCACAGTGTGGAGAAAGTAGAGGGAGATACATTTTTCTCCCTCTTCCATAACACTTGAACCCAGGGTCACCCCAGGAAGCTGATTGGTGGGAGGTTTAGGACAGATGAACCAAAATTACTTCTTCAAAGAGCATATAGTAAAACTATGGAATTCACTGGCACAGGAAATTGTGAAGGACACCAATTTAGATGGGGATTGGACAGCTTTCTGAGGGAGGAGGCCATCAGTGGCACCCAACTTTGCTGGACAGGAGAGGATGCTTAGGAGCGATCATGTCAATAGCTCTGGCCATTTCCCCATTCCACAGTTCAACCAGAGCATCAACAGGAGCGCCAGCTTTATCAACCAGAAACTCCCCCAGAGCTTTCAGGAATCCATCCAGATCCATCCAGCTTCGAGGGCGGACTAACACAATAGGGTCTGCACCCTTACAGAGGCAAAGGCCGCCATCAAGCTCAAACCTCACCAGGAAGTGATCTGACCATGACAAGGGTGTCACACATAAATTGTTCACCCTCAGATCACCCTCTTCCTGCCCCGTCGAGAAAACCAGGTCCAGCTTGTGTCCACGTTCATGGGTCAGGCCTATGACATGTTGAGACAGCCCCGTGGCCATCATGGAGGCAATGAAGTCCTGAGCCACCCCGGTCAGAACAGTCTCAGCAAGGAGATTGAAGTCCCCCAGGACCAACATCCTGGGGGACTTCAACACCAGGTCCAAGATGATCTCTGTCAGCTCAGGCAGGGAGTCTGATGGGCAGAAGGGTGCATGGTACACCAGCAGAATCCCCAATCTGTCTTGGTCGCCCAATGCCAAATAAAGGCACTCTAGACCCGGTCTCGAGAGAACAGGAAGCCCTGCAAGGGAAATTGAAGCCCGATAGATTAAAGCAATCCCCCTCCCCTCCCCTCCAGGCATGGCTGGTGCTGGACCAGATACCTGGGCAGGCACAGTTGAGAGAGGGACACATCTCCCCCATCTCCTGCCCAGGTCTCTGTAAAGCAAGCCAGGTCGGCCCCCTCATCCACAATTAAGTTGTGGATGAGTTATGTTTTGCTATGGACCGACCTGGCATTAAGCAACAGCACTGTCAGGCCCGAGGGGCGGTTGATAAGCATACCCGGCACCTTCCGGTTGGGGGAATAACCAGAAGGGGAAACAGGTGTCAACCATTTGTCCCTCCTTCTTCTATACCGACACGTTAAACCCCCAACGCCATATCGACCATTGCCCCACACCACCCCACTGGTGGCACCCACGTGCTCCCCAGGCAACCCCATAGTACCAGCCAGGCATGAATCCATTAAAACAATCTAATAAAATACAATAAAAATACAATAAAAATACAATAAAACCCCCCAACCCACCCAATTACAAAAGCCCCCCCCCCCACACACACACAGCATCTCTGGCCAGCCCAGCCCCTGCATGGCCCCGAAAGGCCCCTAACGACAGCGATGCCCTTAGGCCATTGCCCTTCGGCTGCGGCTGGCAAGTTAATGCGACAGCCCCTCGCTGTGCCCCACCCCCAATCCAGCACAGCTGCCACCCACACTGAGGGGGGAGGGGCAAGGGCAGGGCTTGCAGAGAATTCGCTGGCAGGGTGGATTGCCCACAGGCCGGCAGCATCCTGGTCCCCGGTCCCACGGTGGCCACCGTCCATCCTTCGGGGCAGTGGTGGCGTCAACAGGCGGGTCGGGGTCTGCAGCGGTGTTGCATATGTTATCAACATATGGAGCAGGGTAGCAGCCAGGGCATCACAACTGTCATTGCATAACTCTAACTACCTAGCATATAGCTAATCTGCAAAAAGGAAAAGAAATCTGTGTGAAGGTGGTGTCATATGAAAACAGGAATGGTACTGAATGGAAATATTGAGGCACTCTAGTACGGCAATATCCGTTGTTTTTCTGGGAGCATCCTGTCTGAATCAAAAAATAAAAGCTTGCTGTGGCACAATCCTATGGCCTACCAGCATTCCCCAGGAGCCATAGGATTGTTTAGAGTCCATTATTCTAGTGGGCGGGGGGGGGGGGATAGGATCATTCAGAGTCCTCTGTTCCAGAGGCGATAGGATCATTCCAACTTCCGTTCATGGACTCCAACAGCCATGCTGTCATGCCCCACTTGCAGTCACACAGCAAAAAGAAACACCTGGAGAAGGATGGGGAGAAGGTGACCCAGGAGGGGGCAGGACTACCTACCTATGCTGATTCCTGTGAGTAGAAGAAGCTGCCACTAATACGCCTTGCTCCAGTCACTGCGTGTATGCAAACCTCTGCCTTGGGTGGCTTAAATGCATCTAAGGCAGGAGGTAACACGACGGTGCCATAATTGCATATATGAATTGCATATAATTGCATAATTGCATATAATTGCATGCTGATATTTTTATTAACTCACGCAGACATCCAGGTTTGGGGTGCCACCCCTTCTCTGTACATATTATTTGGTCTCCTGTGCCTTGTTTAATGGTTTCATACCCATCTTCACATTCATAGACCACTTTTTCCTTTAACAAAAAAACTGATTTAGTTGTGTTGAAGATAACAGTTCCATCAGTTGACTTTGTGCATGTCCCTGAAGAAAAAAAAGGATGGATGTTGTTAGCTCATAATGTTATAATCTTTCTATTCTCTGCCCTGAAACCCTGTGGACAGAGCAGATTGTGCAAAACTAAATAAGCAAGAAATGTAAACTATGCATGGGCAATAACCACAAATTCTGTTTCACACTAAGCTCAGTTCCTTAGATCCAAATTCCTGTATGCAACTGTAGGGACTGGAAAGCTGTCTTGGAGCATGTGTGTTGGTTTAGGGCAGGGGTCGGCAACCCGCGGCTCCGGAGCCACACGTGGCTCTTGAACCCCTCTGCTGCGGCTCCGTCGCTCAAAACGCGCGCCGGCACAGCCGCTGATCTGCTGGAAGCTCCACTCAGGAAGGCAGCGCTAGCTAGTTAAGTAAATTGCTACATTCCTCTGCTTCCTGCAGGCTCTCATGTTACACAAAAGATTCTCTTTGTCTCAAAGTAATCTCCTTCATCTGAATGTTAAAAGCTGCTCTTGGGACCTTCACAATTCACAGCACTTGACTGTTTATCTGCTAATCAGTCACTAAACACACCTATATCTCCTTACTGAGCTCTCCCCCACCCCCTGCTGTAGGCCAACCATGGATAAATCGAAGAAAGGAAAAGTTTCTTAAGAAACTAAACGTTTAATGATACGTGAGTAGATTCATTTGCTTTTACTGCTGACAAACTTATGGGGTTTGCTGTTTAATGCATGCAGCCCCTTAGCACTGACTTTGACTCTGCAGGAAGCTGTTCTCCTATTCAAAATATATGAAAGGAATCCTACTAGTTTATAATGTAAGATTAAAAATAACATTTTTTAGTGACTGAACAAGAGCTGCAGCTAAATCATAATGAAGATATACATAGCATAAAGGTAAAAAACGATATATGCAGTGTTATCTTCATTTTAGATGTCAAAAGGGTTTTGCTGCTCCCGGTGTTTTCTTTTGTGTGGTAAACGGGTCCAAATGGCTCTGTGAGTGTTAAAGGTTGCCAACCCCTGGTTTAGGGCAAGGGTAACACAGAAATATCAAAACAGGGCTTCCTTAGCAAAAAATAATCCAAGGGATTTTTTGTTGGCTTGCTTGTTTTTAACAAGCAAACAATCTCTTCCTAAAAGGTATTATTCTGTAAGTGCAGCACTGCTAGAAATCCAGTGACATTTGTGTGTTGTAATTCTGCCATCCCATTAATATAAAAAATTGAATAAGTAAATACAGTACATGTTTGTAGATTTTCTGCATATCCAGAAAAGTCTGAAGCAGTAAAGTTAGAAAACATTATATATATATTGTAGAGTCAGAAGGAGGAGGGCTTGAGAAAATGAGGCCTTAAGGGAAACGGGATTTTCCTGGGCCATGTTGAGTTATCTTGCCATGCAGCTGAATGAAGCAGCCACAAGAGATAAAAGAGAAACGAAGGCCTACATTGGTGTCTGAGTTGGGAGGAAAGACTTCTGAAGGATTTCAGTGCTAGTAGGGGATGGCATGGGAAACATCAAAGCTCTACTTGACCTGAGACAGGAAAACATCTCAGGCTTGTACTGAGCCCCTGGAGGAATATTCTGGAACATATCTAAGATAATCACTCAGTGCACAGCATCACCTTGAACATTTCTGACTGTCTAAAATGTGCTGATTGGATGCTCTTGTTGATACGAATAGTGGAGCTACACACACTGAGTTGGAAGCATCTAGGCAGCATCCACATTGGCGCTACCGGTGATACAAATCATGCTGCACTGGCATCAGGTCCCTTGGTGCCCACAGTGTTAACTGGTAAGGCTGTTTACTGGAGAAGCCTATCGTGCCAACTAACAGGATTGGTGTTGTGCCAATGGCCAGTTATTCCACTGCATAAATGAGTTACTACTACCAATTTTGTTCTGGGACCTGTCCGATGGCAGGGCACCATGCGGTTTGTGCGATGCACTCCCCAAATATAGTTTGAACGATTTAACATGGATGTTTGGTGGCAAAATTGTAAACAAGCTAATGATGAGCCTTGCAGAGTTCTATAAGTTCTATAACAAGAGTAAGTAGGTACTCTTGTGCATATATGTATATGTATGCATATTCATTGCCAAATCTGGTGGTGCAGCAGGGCTTGTATGCAGTTTGTGGCTTGCACTAGCATAACCCAGTGCGCACGAGCGCTTGTGTCACATGGACCACTGCCTTTTACGGAGCATTTGCATGGCCTGGATTGACCGTTAACTGTAGGGATACAGTCCAATGCCTTCAGCACTTGATGCATGCCAGCTTCCAGATTCAGAGAGTTACGTGTATCAAGTGCAACACACAAGGTGTGATGGCAGTGATTTTCCCTGCCCCATTCCTGGAGCCCTGCATTTCCTCAGGAGGGCTGTTTCTGGAGCACTGCGGAACAGGAGGGAAGCAGGCTGGGGTGTCCAAGGATAAAATGTACACTGTTGGCCTCACCATGTTCCCATTCCTGATCTCCCCAGCATGCCCCTTATCTTCCTTTCCAAGGACATTTTCCAACCTTGCATAGTCAGCCAGCATGGCCCTTCATGCCAGCAGCAGAAGGGCAGGGACATGGCATTCAGAGCCCTGACAATATAGTCACAGGACCCTGGAGCAGAAGCTCCAGAAATCCTCTCACTCCTGCCCGCCAGGCAATGTTGGGAAGCCACAGGACTGCACCCTAGATTGCTTTTCCTATTGACGAGAATGACTTTTCCAAGCTGCAGTAGATCCTTCAGTTTTCACCCTGCCTTCCCACTGTCCAGCATGTGGGCTAAGCAACACAGATATTGCCAGTCATTAAGAGTGAGGCCACATATCCAGGAGGAAACCTTTTTGAAGTGAACAGGCCTTGATTTTGAGCAGAGTCAAAGAGGGTTGTAGTGTAAACTACTTACTGATACACTTAGGTGTTGGTATCCAACCAGCTGCTAAGCAAAGGGTCACTCCTCTGTCGAGTCCTTGTAGAGTTGTGAAGCCAATCTGACAGCCGTATTCTGTACTCTCCCCCAGGGAATAATTGTGCCTTCGTTCCATAAAGAAACCATTTGGTAGGTCAGAGGGTAAGCACATGAGTTCCTCTAATGGAGGAAAAGGAGGTTATTTCCTAAGGCCATAGGAATGCCTTCCTGGATGCAATGGAAAGCCCATCTTTTGCAGCACAATGCTTTCAGTGATGGTTATACAGATATCCTCCACTGATCTTTGCATGCTGCTCAGCTGGTAGACTCCTCCTTACTAAATACAACTGTTGCAAAGTGTTGTGCATACAGAATGGGCAATTGAAATTCCTAGGTGCCAACATCCATGTTCTGCCTTCAGTGTGTGCATGGCTTTCTCAACTGCAAAGCTGATCACATTGCTCTGTACTTCTTTTATGTTGGCACAGTAGGAAATGCAGGTCCCAGATCGTGATAGACTGGAAACTCTTTCTTCTCTCTAGAAATTCCTCCCTGCATTCCAGGAACCAGTTTTCCCCTTCTGTAGAATATATTTGTTGTCTCAGTTGTTTAGGAGAGACAACCAGAAGCCATGGCTTTATTAGTGGCAGAAAACCCGTTTATGGTTTCGGCCTGATGTATGGAATGGGACTATGTAATATGCAAAATTGTGCCACAAATTACCGACAAAATCTATATTGATTATGGAGGCAGTGTGCATGGTTATGTCTAGGAACTGTTCTTATGCTTAATTTAGATATGAGGACAAATTTCTTATAGCTGGAATTGTGAGTGTTCTACTTGCAGCTCTTTGTTTAATGACTTGCACTTTGGATCCTAGTCCAAATATTTTATACATGCAAGGAGAGGCTGGCCCAAGGGCTTGTAAGGAAATTGTTTTCAGCATTCATAGATCTTATTTCAATTTCCTGATGTTGTGGAGAAGTTCTTAGCTTTGGGAAAGCTACGTGGTGCAACCATTGACAAAAGGTTGCTGTAGCTAATTCAAAAACTCTATCAAAATATATTTGTGTAGATTTGAGTGGGCCACCATGGATAACTGACTTACGATGCAGGGGTCAGACAGAGACAATTTTAACCTTTAAAAACAACAATACAATACAGGGTATATTTTTGTCCTGTGCCCCTCCTGCTTACTCTAAGTCAAGCAAATTTCCAGTTCTAGTGCATACTGATAATTTAGTATGAAATATGAAGAATTTTAGCCAAAATTATTTCCATTTGCAAAAAGGAATATCTTAGTATTAATGACACAAAAGCTAAGATTTTGCCTGTTTGGGGAAAAGAACAGGAAGCATGAATGGCAATGGATAGGTCTCCATCAAGCAGCCCAACCCTCCTGAATAACTGAGAATACCTTTTAATGAAAAACTCAGTTAGAAAATCCATTTTGAAGCTGAAAAGCCAACAGCATGAAGAACTATCAGATGCTGAAATGTCGTTTTTTCCCCACAAAAAAGGAGAGGTGTTGTGGAACGCACCCTCAAGACAGGAAAATACTTGCCCAAGTGTCCCAAAAACTGGAATGGGGACTGCACAGTCTCACTGGAATCACTGCAGTGAATATCTGTGAATATCTGAAACTGCCAAAGGATTTTTCAGAGCCCCAGCTTTGACCTCGGAAACTCGCCCTGAGGTTGATTCTGAGAGGTTGAACTTAGACCATCCTGCTGCCCTTGTAGCTGGAAGAGAAAGCCCCACACCAGCCATGACTTTGTGATGGGGAAACATGCTGCTGAAATCATTCCCATCTCCAGCTGGAGCTCAGCAATTCTGCTGGATGCTTTTCTTATTCCAAATTGATTTTCCGTAAGAAAGGCTTTCTTCCATAATGAATAAATCCCCCCCTGCTTTGTAAAATGCCTCTTGCCTTCAGAACTCACCATTTTGGGAAGTACAACACCTCAGCAGTAGAAATGGCACAATCAAGACCAAGCAGAGCTTCATAATGCTTCAGGCAAATTTCTGTTGCTCTTTCCCAGGGAAATTTCTCTTTCGATTACTAATCACATAAAGGGTTGATGCTACAAAAGTCCTTCTTTGGTTTTAGTTAATTAGTTCCTCTAACCCAAAGTCTTAGTGATGTGGCAACTGCTGTGTTTATATTTATTGATCAGAATGGAGAAAGCTTTATGGGAATGTGGCAAATATGTGTAAACTCAGTCAAGGTTGTTGGCAAAAGAAAGGTGAATTTTGTGTTGCAATTCTGGAAAGAATGATTAAAGCAACACTGCTCAACCTTCACCTGCCCCCACGCCACTGATCTTCCTTTTTCTGGATGGTGTTGCACCATTTCAGGCAACTTGAAACATGCTGTAAAATGTTTCACAGCATGGAGATGCCCATTAGCAGAACTTGAGCCTGCAGCAATCAGCTCATGTTTTTATTTGGTTTTATAATCCCCATGTCCTATTTTGCAGCTCACAGGGACATATTTGCCATCACTCATTTTCTCCACAGAACCGTGTGAAATTGAAATTAAGCTGAGAGATAGTCATTGGCCCAAAGTTGTCCACTTAATGCTATAGCTCAGTGAGGTTTGAACCCAAATCTTTCTGCTCAAAGTTTACAACTCTAGCTGCTACTTCAGACAGCCTCTCAACATGATTCAGTCCCATAGCAGAGCTGTATCCAGGCTACCTGTATTAAAATGAGGAATCCTAAATCTTAGACCTGCACATTGGCAAGTGTAAATGTTAGAATACCAAATATTTTGAATCTATCATAATGTTTGGTGTTGAAGAGGGGTGATGAATCTCTTTCATCCTGAGGATAAAAGTCCATTTTAGGCAAAATCTGAGGGAATGCCAAAAGGGAATAGCAACTTTATTATTTTCTATATGTTTATTATTACATTAAGACATCAAAATAAAAATAATCTTTCTAAAGTTTGTTCTTAACTCATATCCACCTAAAATTTGCCATCAGCTATTAAAACCAGCCTCAGTCAGTTAATGAAGTAAAAGTTTTTTATTGAATAACGACTCAGCTAAGTCAATTATAGCTTTCAAAGTCAAATCCAACATATATCTAAGGCAAACCAGGCAGATCATTGTTGTTGCAAGAAGTACAACACAAAACTCACAGACCTTTTGCAAACACTGCAAGCACAGTTTAAAGGTCAATGTGCTTCATTCCAGTAGATATTCCTCCTTTTTCTCTCAAACAAAGAATCAGCCAAAAGCAAAGGGGAAAGCTATGGTGCAGAACAAAGAAGTAACTGAAGCAAAGTAATTGAAACTATGGGGAAAGAATGAACCTTGGGGCATCCTTGGAGTAACTAGGAGCTGAAAGTGAAATTTTGCACACAGTAACATACCTTATATCATTGTCTACTTAGGCTGGAGGGCTAGTGGGAAGAGCTGACTGGCCAATATTGTTCCATTTTTTGCTATGAAAACAAAGTGCCTCCCAGAAATGTAAGTTCTGAAGGCAAAGTACAAATGAAGCTGTCTGGAAAACAGTTCAGTCCTTCCATGATAGCACTCAAACGTTTTGGGTACCTGTTTAAGATGTGTACATTAGTGCCTGCATGAAAATGTACACATGCTACTTACATCATTGTACATATTGAGCAGCATCCAGATTTACGCTGGATCAGCTGTTCAGAAGTGGGCTTCCTTGTGCCCTGATTTGTATGGCACTGCCTGAAAATGCTGCACAGAGGTCCATGTAGCATGTCAAGGATTTTGCACAGAATGGCTGCTGTGGCTGAACCCTGTTGTGGCTTTTCAATGTGGTACATTTGGTTCATAAGAAACAATGGTCTGTGCTATGATTTCCTTGCCTCACCATGGTTTCACCAGTCATCTGAACCTGGCATTGTGGCTTCCGTGCTTCAGGTATAAGGGCAGCAGCTGCAGGAGCTGCTCCAGCGATCCAGTGAGGGATTGAATTTCCAGTGCAGTGGCTTATGGGATACTTGCTGACAGTGAGGAGGGTGGAAACTACAGTAGTGTAGGAACCACTTGATCATCTGTCCAGTCACATACAGCCCCCTTCTCCCCCAAAAAACAACAACAACACAACTGTGCACCCTAGAAACTGTTGGTTGTGATGTGTGAACCCAGCCAGAGAGTCAGGTCCTGCTGAATTGTGTGGACTCTGGTGCCAGGGAGGGCAATGGGAATCCCAAAAGCTCAGGTAGAACTTCCTTCTACAAGCAGAGCCCTCCTTTTCCTGGAAGATCCAAGCCTCTTTCATTTGCTTCTATTCATTGCCATTTGTCTTTTGCCTGTTCTGGACTTAAAGCAAATCAACATCACTGGGTAAATGCAAGTCCTGCTTTTATAAGGGATAGCAAAGATCATTACCTTCTGCTATTCTATCCATACATTGAACTTTTGATGTTCCCAGCCACCTTCTTTAAAAGGGCTCTCAACTAAGCAACTGCCATATAAGAAATAATGAATAAAGAACTAGAGTAGTTTCAAATCCCATGTTAACAGCTAGATTAATGATCTACATTGCATGAAATCTTGAGAACCACAGATGGGAATGGTATACCCAATCACAAGAATTAAGCCTTTTCCCCTAACACATGTTAGCTTTCTGGGTGATCCTATAAATATGGTCTCAAAACCCATTGTGTAAAGCCCAGTATGGAAATGAATGTCATGAAGAAGAAGGCTTGTTTCGTAGAGAGACAGCCATGTTCTTT
This sequence comes from Varanus komodoensis, assembly GCF_004798865.1. NCBI lineage: Eukaryota > Metazoa > Chordata > Lepidosauria > Squamata > Varanidae > Varanus > Varanus komodoensis. The sequence continues at coordinate 22,404 of NW_025335854.1, read as the reverse complement.
ATTTTGGGCTAGGAGTAGGAAATAAACACACAACAGTCATCCTATGGTGGTACTCCCACAATTTTCTCTTTTTCCACAGGTCCTGATGGACCAGGAGCATTCCTACACTTTATGAATTAGACCACAATAAGCAAGTTTCAGGGAACTGTAGGGAAGGCACCTCTGATAGGATGCATTATTTCCCAAATAGGCTTTGCTTCATTAATAGGCCAGAAGGCCTACTGATTTGCACAGAGAAAGCAAGAGACAACAATACAGAAGCTGCACTAAAGCACTGAATCAGAACCAGTTCAGGGCAATTTAAGGTGATTTAAAAGGAGAACAGCTGTGTAGGACAGTGGCAGAGTTAGATTAAACCATCCAGCTTCCTGGGCCTGCTGCAGTCTTTGCAAATGGGAAGTACACCAAAGATGGAGGAACTTTGTGGCCCCAGAGTCAGGAGCCTTTCTGGGGAAACCTTGAGGTTTGTTTTGCAATGATGAAAGCCAAGGTCTGCTTTCAGAATATGATTAGCAATCTTGCCTAGTTTTGTCTTGCATCTTTAAGGATGACCTGAAGTGAAGAAATCAAATTATGAAACATTTTGCAACACAGACATAAACGTTGCCATCTGCTAATGTCCCCATCTCTGCTACTAGAGGTATAACTATGAGTGACTTGTTGAAATGTTCAGTAGAAGACAGATTTTAGAAAGTTTAGTTGCCAACCTGAACAGAGAGAAGCCTGATAAATCTCATTGGTGCAAGTTGATTTAACTACACCTGATCTGTTTTGAGTATAATTTCTATCAGTGCCTCACTTTGCCAGTCCTAAGAAAAAAGGAAAAGCCGTATTGGGTCAGGCTGAGGGTCAACCAACTGCCTGTGGGAAACTCACAGGAATGACATGAGTGCAATATCAGCTGGTGCACACAGGTATGCTGCACCTTAAGTCCAGTTTGTTCTAAAACAAGAGGATGTACTAGATTGAGCATGACTTCCTTTCTTGAAATATAAATTAAGCACAGTCATTGCAATCTTTTTTAAATCGATTGCAGAGGCATACCAGTAAGATATACCTGGATATGGGCTGGCCAAGAGGTTCCCTGATGTGGACTCTCACAAAGGACACCCAGTGTGACGTAGCGGTTAAGAGCACGGGACTGGGACTCAGAGGATCTGGGTTCGAGTCCCCGCTCGGCCATGGAGCCAACTGGGTGGCTCTGGGCCAGTCACAGGCTCTCAGCCCAACCTACCTGACAGGGTTGTTGTTGTGGGGATAAGATGGAGGAGGAGAATGATGTAAGCTGCCTTGAGCCCTTTGTAGGGAAAAGGCAGGATAGAAATCCAAAAATATAAATAAATAAATAAATAAATAAATAAATAAAATTGGCTATCTTAAGACCTGGGAACCTGATACAGACTGACTCTGCAACTGATCACATGGCAAAAGGGAGTATAGTTTCACATCTGGCCTAGAAGGTAGATAAGGATTCATAATGCTGCCTGGATTTAGGGCGCAAGACAGATGGAACTGGAGAACAAGAGGATTCTGAGGAGAAGGGAGAATCAGGTATCTTTACCCAAGGTGAAACATCAAATGAAAGATGAAAGAGCAGCGATGCTTCTGTGGCCTTTTCTGCATTAACAGGCTCATGGCATGGTCAGGGGTGGTAGTCAGAAGAAGAGCATTAGCTACACCTATCCTAATACCTAAAGAAAGTCCAGTGAACAAGATCTCATGAAGATCCATGTCTTTGATTCGTAACCTTTCAGGTCTGAATTTTCTCAGTCACTCCATCAACTCTTGTTTATTAGAGTTAATCAGTAGCCAGGAACTACAACATCGAAAGGATTTTAGCTTAAGATCATCTTCCCAAACTCAGTTTGAGGAAGAGGAAGCCATTTGTGTGTACTACAGAGTTTGAGTGTTCCAAGCTATTTCACAAGTCTTTGGAAGGTGTATCCATGTCACCTGCTTGACTGAAATGAATGTCTGAACTCAAAAAGAATACATGTTGAATTGTTATGTAGTCAAATTCCTGTACCAGTTATGCTTCTGTTACCTGTTATGAATAGCTATGGTTTATTTGGGTTCATATTTGCACCCCAGTGGGTAAATTGTGACCAAAATCAAGGACTACAACTTCACAAGTATAACTGGAATGAATGAAATGATTTATTGAGATAGAATGGGAAATGCCATTAATTCCACTTCTTGTACAAGAAATGAAACCCCATCAGTGCAATGCAGTACAAAGAAGGCAATGAAATGTACATTAAACAATAATCAAGGTGGAGTCATGTAAATCAAAGAAATATAGTTTGGATATGCATAATTAGCAATTTTGCTGCTGACAGTGATAGAAATAGATATATCGATAGATTGCTAGGCCCCGTGTTAAGTCCTTCCAATTTTTTATCCAGCCCATGTACTTAAAAACTCTCCTGAGATTCCTAGCTATTTTAACAGCATAGCATTATAGGAGTGAGTTTGAGAGAATCATTGGGTGGATTTACATGACACTGGAAATGTTACATTGCTTCCTAGCTGCTGAGTGTCATTCTCATAGGCCATGTATGGACTCAGTGTGGGCTGGCACTGAACCATAGGCTGTTGATGAAAGATGGGAATTGTATTGAACCAGGACATGTGATATTTGTTTGTTGGTTGCAGTGCAGTTAAATTACAATTCATATACCTACATACATCTTGGATATTCCAGCTTGCCTTCAACACAGCGTTGTCTGAATGGAAGAGAGGTTGGATCTGGCGAATAGCCAGCTTTGCAGATAAACTCCACAAATTGTCCAGCTCTTACGTTTATTTCTCGAGTAGTTGTCCACCTGAACTCGATATTGTTAGGCCTCATGGCTACTTCAGTTGCTGGGCAATCATTAACAGAGTTCTGTGTAAGTAGAAAATCAACTTATTTTCAACATGCACATATTTCACTCTCGATAAAAGAAAAAAACCCCGTAACTGATTCAGCATGTGTGTGCTTGGTGGTTTTTTTCTTCTTTTGTGCTTTATACGTACCAGGATGCATTTTGGATATTCCAGCTTGCCTTCAACACAATGTTGTCTGAATGGAGGAGAGGAAGGATCTGCCTCATAACCAAGTTTACAAACAAACTCCACAGCTTGTCCAGATTTTACATGTATTCTTTGGGTAAGACGCCACTTGAACTCAATATTGTTAGGATGAATATCTACATCTGTCACTTGGCAATCATTGATATGGTCCTGTGCAATCACAAAACCATGCTACTATTAAAATGTGCATGCTTCTCATAGGTTAGAACAAGCAAATATTTAACCAATCCCCCACCCCCTGCTCCAGTGCACAACCACTGATCTGTCATGTGTGCCGAATTTTTTCCTGTTGTACTTGAATTACATTATGCATACCGAGACACATTTTGGATATTCCAACTGGCCTTCAGCACAAGGTTGTCTGAATGGAGGAGAAGATGGATCTGGGTGATACCCAGATTTGCAGACAAACTCCACCATGTCTCCAGATCTTACAATTGTTGTTCGAGTACTTGTCCTCTTGAATTGGATATTGTTAGAATTCATCTGTTCTTCAGTTGCTGGGCAATCATTAATATTGCTCTGTATTATCACATAAACAACTTACTTTCAGCATGTTTCTATTTCACTAAGGTTACTAGAAAACCAAACAAAATGCACAACCACTGATCTAACATGTGTGATGGATTCTTTCTGCTGCAGTTGAATTACATTATACATACCAGGACACATTTTGGATATTTCAGCTGGCCTTCAATGCATTGTTGTCTAAATGGAAGAGAAGATGGATCTGGCTGATAGCCGAACATACAGACAAACTCTACAAATTCTCCAGAACGTGCATATAGCTTGTTTTCATCTCTCCACTTCAAATGGATCTTGTTATGTTTCATATCTTCTTCAGCTATTGTACAAGGTTCTAAAGGAAGGCACAAGTCATTCATCTTTCAGTGAAGAGTTACCATGACAAAAGATGAATTCAAAAAACTTCTCTTTCAACAAACACACTATTTAAATTGACAGACTAACTATGAATCCTAGTGTTTTTCCAAAAATAATGCAAAAATGAAGCCTCCTTAAACTGTGGTTTGCTTTCTGATTTTGTTTCATTTATTGCATTTCCAGAATGTTTCTGTGGTGTGAGCCAAGGAGCTCTTGAAATGCAAGCAACGGTGGCAAGTAGGGATGGGATGAAGCCTTTTGGAATCCATTCCTTTAGCATCTGCAGGCTTCCTCTTGAGCTGGGTCAAAAGGAAGTCTGTGAATGCTGGTTGCATGACTCACAACTTTCCCTTTCAGGACACGGACAAGGGTGTTGCTAGTGGGGTGCCATTCTTGGTGGTCCCAGTAACCAACCTTCTTCCAAATCCAGCGTTGCCAGCAGTAGTTGCCCTGGGCTTTGATGAGGGCTGCTACTTGTGCAGCATGTAGGATTCACTTCCTGCTGAGTGCCCTGTGACCAGTGGGCATGCTTGCCAAGGACGCAGACTCTACTCTGCTCCAAAGGAGACTGGAGTCTGGGGAGCTGAACCCAGTGAGTTGGATGGATTTCTACTCCTGGACAAATTCCTTGACCATCCCCAGTGGCAAGTTTCTGAGGTGCATGTTAAGCAATATTTAATCAATCTGTATAGTGGCGTTCAAAATCAGAACCTAATGAAAAAGCATTAGCTTTCTTCCATGAGTTTTGTTTGACTCTGTTACAGTGCCCATATATGCTTAATGTAGGGTAGGAAACACTATTAGTAAAAGAATTCATCAGTTTGTTTAACCATTGGACTGAGTACTATACAATAGGCTGTGTGGTCTGTGGAATTTCTTAGATATAAAGAAAGGTGAGTTTCCTTCCACCTGTGCTCTAATCTGCAGAACAGGGCAAAAACTGTGCGAGCTTCAGAACTATTCGTGTGTCTTAGCATTCTTATAGTATTTTGTACACTTACTACAAAGTGTGCTTACACATATATATCCTATCCATAATATATCCATCATAACCATAACAAATATCAATAAAACACACACATACACATGTTGACTATGGATGGCAAAGCAATTTGTAACAGAGTGAAACAGACTTCTATGAATCTGTCCTGGGGAATTCTTCAATGCAGGTGGCTTTGCAGGTCAGCTTTTAAAAAATGTTGTTGTTGTTGTTGTCGTCATTATCGTTATCATTATCATCGTCATTATCATCGTCGTTGTCATTATCATTATTGAGGTTAGCACACATGCACATTTATACAAGTGGAACACAATTGCTGTACAATCTTTTAAAAGAGTCATGAGATTTTGATTCATGAGGAGACGGGGGAACAAAAATCCCTGTCGATCCACAAAACACAGGCAGAGCAGATGTAGTGAAAGCTGAACCCCATTTCCCACCTTGGAGTCGTTCCTCTAACCTAGAAAGTTTTCAAGCATTTGGGTCGCTTTGGTTGAAGGGTAATTTATCCAGGACAATAACAGAATGTGATGCTTCCTGCTTAGAGAAAACTGGAGTGCTACTTGGTATTTAGTGGGGGCTGCCACTTGACTCACACCTTGTTCAGTTCTGATTTTGTTTTATGGGGTTAAGCAGAAAACAGCCCTCTGGGGTTGTGTCTATAGCTCAGACCTATTTGTCTACCCTTAACATCACCCATGTGTTCTGGAAAATCACTGATGGCTCCTCTGAGGTGGCTGCAAAAGAGACAAGCACCTACAAGAACAGCTTTTTCCAACCTTGTACCCAGCAGACATCTTAGACTACAATTTCCAGCAATCCAAGCCAGAATGGTTTGTGGCCTGGAATTCTGGGAACTGTAATTCCCTCTATCTGGAAGGTACCAGACTGGGAAAGGTTGCTTTAGAATCATCCCAATCTGAGTTGCATCCAGTTTGGCCATTGTGTCAATGAAAATGCTTCTTCTCTGTATAGAAGCAACTGGGATCTAGCAAGTGCTCCCTGTTCAAGGAAGGGTCAAGAAAGATGATCTTCAAATATCCTGCTTCTCCATACGGCATTACTTTGCTTTCAGCTCTACAGGGTGCCTGATCCATCCCTATTTTCAGGAGGCAAAAGGATCTTCAGCGGAAAGAAAGAAGCATGGAGATTACTTTCCCATTTCCTTTCTCCATTTGGTATGGGACTTCAATGCATAAAATTCACACTTTGCTATATTCATTGTAGCTTTCAAGAGTGCAACAATATAGATGTTTCCCATACCTACACATACTGGTGTTTCTGTCCAATTACCATTGATGCAACGGACTACTGGAGAGCCTCTCATTATGTAAGATTGTTGGCATTTGAATGTCAGAACTGAACCTGATTCATAATTGTTCAGTGGTATCTCCAGAAAGTCTCCATTTTGAATAACAGGTGCATGACCACACCGTCTTCCACGATCTGCAAAAATACATTAGATGTGCATAGTATGATTACAAGCATGCTAGTATTCAGATCTCCTCATAAACTTATCCAGCATTGTGTAATAATGTATTTATTTTCACAATCGCAAATAATAGTAATCCAACCTTTGAAAGTTTATCTTGGTATGTTTCAAAACAATGAACTGTTTGTGGTGTTTTCACCAATTTGCTGCAAGGTGGTTGGGGGCACTGTGTTTTCTTTCTCTTCAGTGTTTCTTTCTATTCTGTATCTCTGTTTTTCTTCTATTGCACATCTCTCCATTGCTCTGCACCTCCCAGACTGCCTGAACTTCCTGATATGAAAAGCTGTACAGGAGAACATACACCTTATGCATTTTCCTGGGCTTTAATTGATGTGTAAAATGCCAAGAAGCTCCTAGATGGATGATTGTGCTATAAATGACAAAGTTTTCTCGCTTTCTTCATCTACCTCATAAGTAACAGAAACGCAGGCAACCAGAACTGAATCCACGAGAATTTTGTAAAATTTTCTTCTTCGTCTGGAATCTGACACAGTGCTAATTTTGATACATGTATCTGCCAAGAACTCTCTCACAAACATTTTTCCTCAACTGATGCATAGCTGGCCATTTTGTAAAGGGATTTGCCAATGGAATCTTCTTCCCAGAACATTCCCACAACTAATGCACTGTCATGAGACTAACAAAATATTTTGTTAGGTTTTGTCTGGAAAAAGAGAAGAGCAAGAGTTCATCACAGAGTTCTGTAGGACCAAAAAGGAGCAAAGGAGTCCATATAACAAACAAGCAGATCAGCTTGGCTTTTGCAATGTGCTTATTGACAGAAATAAATATTTCCATTCTTATAAATAAAAGCAGCCCCCCATGCATGGAAATCTTTGGATTTCCTACATCTCAGAATGCCTGGGGGGACCCCAAGGTTTACAAAAATATAGACTCTTTTTTCTTTAAAGGGCAACCTAAAGTGGGTGCAGGGGAGTAAATCAATGAGAGTCAAAGAATGGTTAGCGTCCGTTTGAAAAATAATGGAAACTGGGGCTGGGGGGTGGAATTGTAGATCTGAGCCTAAGAAGCATCTTGTAGAGGAGGGCATGAAAGGCAGAATCCTGAATGAGGTGAGGATACACAGTAAGGCCTTGTTGCCAGTCTGCTTCTTCAAATTTACACCCATGCCTCTACATGACAGCAGACAAACTCCTGAAATGTGCTAAGAAGAACTACTCCCATGTGTCTCCCCAGACACTCAGATGCACTGCATAGTATTCTGCCATTACAGGTTAATCTATGGTAATTCCACATCTAATAAGTGACCTTGTAAAACATCTGCCACCATATGAGGGCAGTCAGAATTCCACCACTTCATGGAGAAAAATATGACCTTAAACTGATTCCCAACTCTGACTCTAGTTCTACAGTTCTGCCGAAGTCAACTTCTTCCAAGGAATAACTCCTCTCCCACAATTAAATGTCACCTTTTGCCATCAGCACTTACCATGTTGGGATGAACAATATGTCCATAGGAAGCATTGAATGATACAGAAGAGCATGCCCTTCATAGTGCCCCACAGAATGCTCAGGTTCTCTATCCCACCGAATCTTCTCTGTACCACAGGTGTGTTCTGATCAGATACTCAAATTAAATATGCTATCAAGATCTCCCTGCTTTTGTGGCTAAGCAAATCATTTCCTCTAGCTCTATGACACAGTTCCTTTTTATTGATGTTAACTCACTGTTTGTTTGAATTTGTTATGAGAAAAAAAGAAGAATTTGCAGAATTTCCCCAGCAAGAAATAGTTGCATAAGACCTGTGATCAGGGCTCTTGGCAACAAGTGCTTAAATAAAAGCCTGTCCTTTGGCACTATATAGCCAAATGGTCAGGAAAAAATTAAAATAGCTCTTTCTGATTTTCTAGCATGTGATTACAAGCAGCAAAACAAGCTGATAACGATGGGTGAACTTGATCTGGCCTTGAAATAAGTCTACACATTAAACTCCAATGAAAGGCACAGCTGCAAGAGCTGATTGAAAAACTGGCCATTTTTCTATTGGATAGAAAAGAGATGTTCTAAAATTGGAAGAGGCAAGCTAAGGCAGTGTTCAGCATGCATAACTAAGCCGATTCAAATCAGCTGGAGACTGCCCCGAGTTTGGCAGAAAGCTGGCGTATCAATGGCATAATACAATGCCGCTGATTTCAGTTAAACTGGCTGTCGATTTTATGCTCTGCCATGTCAGGGAGGTTACCACCCCAGTGGAAAAGTCGGTTGATGAAGTGTCCAGGCAGAGAGGCCGTGGACTTAAGCATGCACTTCAGCAGGCACAGCTCATGTGTCATGCACTACTGCCGCTTTGCATCATTTGTTCGGATGAACAGAGTCATGAGAAAGTGGAGGTGACATTTCAGAAAGTGCGTCTCATGGAAGCTGCCCTGTCTCTGGTGGACCAACATGGTGCCTGCAAGAGCCCTGGAGGATGCTGTCCCATAACCAGTGCTGGACTGAGATTTGTGTGTGCTGCAGGACCAGGAGCAGATTTAAGTAATATGGAATTCCATGGCCACCTCCAGATGAAGGGTGCCCCCAGCTGGGTTGCCTACGATGTCATCATCAACTTCAGTATCCTACCCCCTTGTGAGCTGTAGCAATTGTTCAATCAGGGTTGAGGTGTGGGAACCTCTTGGTCACAATCTTCCAATAACATAGCACGGTGGAAGTGACTGACTGTGCAGCACCACAAAAATAAAAAAATAATAAAATGGTGGTGGTGCTGGTGGAAGTTGGCTAGGGAATATTCACTTACAGGGACGGATACTGCCATGTTGGTGTTTTGGTTTCATGTACTGGTTCCTCTAACCTTCTGCTTTTGGTATTTAAAGCATTTGAAGGTAGGCTACTGATTTTTTCTTTGATCTTGCAGTCCAGAAAGAGGAAACATCTCCAGAATTGGGCATGTTTTTGGTGAAGGCCAGCTTGGAGCTTTTGCTGAAGAGTTGTTTGTTTTGTGTTGTAACTCTGCCTGCGATAATTAAATCCAAAGTCTACCTTTCAGTGTAGGGTTAGCAGTTGATAGGAATTACCCAGTCTGGCCTAACTTTGTTCATTTAAGGGCATCTTCCAATGGTCTCACATTTCTCAGCCTCTTTGTGGGATGAGAAATTGATGTGGGGATGGAGAGAGAACATTACACTGCATTTCCCCAGCTGGAGGTGGGGAGTGAACAGTTTCTGGCTGGTGGGAACTGTGATTAGCTGTGACACACATACATCCCCTGCTTTCCCCCCAAATGTTTCCCCAACAGCACAATCCTATACATATTTAGACAAGGACAGGACCTACAACCTCCAGTGTGCCTCAGCCAACCATGGAAATGTGCGAGAGAAACATGGACAAATAGGGTATCCTATTTGATAGGATACCCATAATCCTCTGAGTTCAGAGGGTTATGGCAGCCATATTTGATTGTGTTGTCAATTGTACAACATCTATCATGAGCTGATCCCTTCCTTCTTCCATTCTGTTTATCACACACAAGAAAATCTTCTGAAGTGCAGCTCTTTTATTGGAACCTAGCAGATACCAGAACAGTATGAACAGTAAGCCTTCCACTAAAGTTGAAGAAGCATCTGCCCATGTAAAGAGCTGAAAGCAAAATTGAAACTTCTCCCCTGTCCCTCCCTTTCAGTAAAGCTTCTGACTCGTCCTTCATAGTGTCTCTTGCTGCTTGAGGGCAAGATGGCAGGAACACCAGAGATCCTCTAATTGGGCAGCTAATTTAGCCCATCCCCTCCTTTCTAGGTCAAAGTCAGGGTCTCGCATCTGTTTCCTCACTCCTCCTGAAAGCCCTTCTGTTCCTTCCAAAGTAGGCAGATTCTCCTGCTCTGCCTGAGAAACTTTACTAGGTCACCTTGAATGAGTGAAGTCCTCCTCTCCTCCTTGCTCCTTTGCCTCCTTCTTGGAATCAGACAAATGTATCTGAAATGAGTGAGAGATGAGCAACATACATACAAATGTCTTTGTCAGCATCTGTTGAAAAGGAGAGATCTCCCCCTAGCTTGTACCAATGGTCATTGTACCAAGTTTACCAAGCAAATATTCTGGGTGGAAACTTCATTGTCTTTCATCCTGGGTGGGAACTTCACCCACGATAAAAGACAATGTCTGAAAGAGCAATTGTCTTTATTGATCTCTCTCTCTCTCCTTATCGTGGAAACCCACTTGGCTTTGAAGGTTTTACTGGACTAATGACAAGAGAAGTCCCAATGCAGACAAAATAATACGAATATGATTGCAGAGAACAGCATAGGTGAGCTGCATTTTTTTTTTTTTTGTCCCTGAGCATATTCTGACAGACTAAAATTAGCCCAAACTTACATGAGAATGTGTAGTGAATGTGGAGAGAAGGAAAAAGGGGAACATTGGCCAAGGTTGGCTTGACATTCTGTTCAACAGGCCCGGTACAGTCTTGCTTCATGTTTGCTCTTTTCTGTCCCCTTTGCAAGGTGCCTGCTTCTCTCTCAATCTGATATCCTTCTGGAAATCATCCCTTTGGTCCTGGAGCACTTCATGAAGAACGAAGTGTACACCCAAAATATTCAAGTTAGAAATTCCTGGGGTTGATAAGTTAAACCTCTAGTGTGATGGTTAGAGAGATGGGGGTGGGGAGGTGTCAAGGGTACCCAGCTTCTAGTTCTCACTTGGCCTTGAAGGCTGTCTTTGGACCAGTTACTTACTCTCAATGTAACCTGCCTCACAGGGTTGCTGTTAAAAGGAGAAAATGGAGCATATGTAAGCCACCTTGGTTTCATCACAAGAAGGGAAAAGTCAGGTTATAAATGCAATCTAGTAATGATGAGGATGGTGATGAAAATTTCGCCTCTACTTAATATTAAGCTAGTTTCCAAAGACTCCTAGTGTAACAGTCAAGACACTTTAAAATATTATTTTATTTATTTATTTATTAAAAGCTTTTGTATGCTATCCTTTATATAAATATCTCAGGATGGCTTACATACTAAATTTATAGCCATGGCGTTAGTAGAGTTTGTTAATGAAAACTTAACCATAGGTGTTCTAAAATCAATGTAGTGTGTGTGATTATACCTACTGGTTCAAAGGAAAACCACACATGCAATCTGTTTCTCATCTTTAAAATGGCAACTTTGCAATGTATATCAGCGATTAAGTAACCAGCATTTCAAACAAACATATGTGCACACATTTCCTGAATTGCAACAGGGCTAACAAAGCTACAAAACACCACCCATCTTTTCCTTGGCTGCTGCCATTCTTTCCCAAAACCATTGCAGAAGATATATTCTCCCAAGAGATGTGGATCAGTTTATTTCCGGTTGTTCTCAGATTGGTATTTGATCATTTGTGAAAGAATTCCATACTGTTTTAGATTAATCAGCAATTCTCATCCTAAAATAATGCCAAAAAGCAAGTGATGGGTCTCCTGCCCCCGCCCCCCAGGACATCATTTATTTATATATTCATTGCATTTATTTTAGACTATTCAATCACTGAAAACCTCTAAAGAAATTATTTGTGAGACTACAGCCCTGGGATAAGTCCTGGGCCTCAGTCGGATCCACATAAACAAACATAAGGTAAAGATAGATGAGGAATGTGTGCCATTGTTTGGAAATGGACCAGATTTTTTTTATAATAAGTTTTATTCAAAACAACCCTAAAACAAAGAAAAACTAAAAACAGCATCAATCATCAAAAACATCGGACCTCTAGGTCAGCCCTCACATTTTTTCCATTTATGATCACTTGAAAATATATTTAAATCTATACGAAGTCCCGTTTCTTTAGCCAATAATAAAAAGAGTCCCAAGTTTGATAGAAATCAGTATATTCTTTCTCCTTCAATGGCAAAGTCAATCTATCCATTTTGGCACAGTCCAAGATCTTTTTTAGGATCAGTTCGTTGGTGGGTGGTTCTTCACTTTTACAGTGTTGAGCAAATGCAATCCTTGCTGCAGTAATTACATGTAAAATCAAGTACATTTCTTGTTTACTAATATCAACAGGTATAATGCCTAATAAGAAGACTTCAGGTTTAAAAGCTAAGGATTTTTGTAACATTTCCTCAAGCCATTTATGTATTTTAATCCAATACTTTTTCGCATTATCGCAAGTCCACCGCATATGATAGAAGGTACCCAATTTATGTTTACATTTCCAAGATCCATTTGACATATTTGGAAACATCTTAGCTAATCTATTTGGCGACAGATACCATCTATAAAACATTTTATACAGGTTTTCTTTATATGAAGTTGCTAATGTTACCTTAGCATTTCTCTCCCACAGCTTTTGCCATTTTTCTAATTCAATATTATATCCAAAGTTTTTGTGCCCACATTATCATAGTTTCCTTAACCTGTTCATCTTCCATGCGCCTATCGAGTACGAAATTATATAATCTTTTAATCATTTTCTCATCTGATTTAAGCATCACCTGATCAAATGGTGTTGACTCCTTATAAAAACCCCACATTCTATGATCTTTGGCATATCTCAATTGCATTTGAACATTGTGCCACCAAGAAATATTAATTCCTTGTTCTTGTGTTTCTTGATTCAATTTGAATCCTCCATCATTATCCAAAATGTCGTCATAGCTTATGATCCCTTCAAAGTTCAATGCATTTGGATATACAAGAGCTTTCATAGGTGAAAGCCATCTTGGTAATTTATTATACAATTTTGTCTTTATCTTTTCTCACACCGACATTAATGATTTCCTAATATAGTGACTTAAAAAAGAGCTGTGTAGCTTAGCTTTTTCATACCACATATAAGCATGCCAACCCATTTGCAAATCATGCCCTTCAAGATACAAGATTCTCTTATTTCTTAAAGTTATCCATTCTTTTAACCACATTAAAACAGAAGCTTGATAGTACAGCATCCAATCAGGGAGACCAAGGCCTCCATTCTGTTTAGTCTCCTGAAGTATTTTTAGTTTGATCCTTTGTTTCTTCTTTCTCCATATAAATCTTGAGATTTGAAAAATCATCAAAAAAATTTCTATCAATTTTTATGGGAATCATTTGGAATAGAAACAAAAGCTTTGGTAATATATTCATTTTAACTAGTGATATTCTTCCCAACAAGGATAATTGCAAATTAGCCCATTTTTCCAAATCACTCTTAATACCCTTAAATAGTTTATCATAATTGTCTTCTTTCAGAGTGGTACACTTGGCTGTAAGATAAATTCCCAAATATTTAACCTTTTTAACAATCTGAAGGTCTACTTGTTCCACCAGAGTTTTTCTCTGCTCCTGTGTGAGATTTTTTACTAACAGTTTCATCTTTTCTCTATTTATTTTCATCCCAGTAACCTCACCATATTCTTCAACCCTTTGTAGGAGTTTAGGCATTGTTGCTAAGGGTTCCTCCATTATGAAAACTAGATCATCTGCAAATGTTTGCAGTTTATAGCTTTCATCTCTGATTCTAGTACCTTTAATGTCCATATCGTCCCTGATATTTCTGTTTAGCACTTCTACGATCAATATAAACAACAGAGGTGAAAGTAGACATCCTTGTCTTGTACCCTTTTGTATATCTATAATATTTGTAAATTCTCCATTGATTATAATCCTAGCAGACTGCTTTTGATAGATGCTTAGAAATGAACCAGATCTGAGGCCAGTCAGATGAAAGACCAGTCACAAGAACCCATGAAGCAATTCATAAGTGCCAAGATTCATGACATTGTTATTTTTCAGCAAAATCTAATAGTAATTTTTGCAACTATTATCAAGTAATCAATCACCATAAATACACAGGGGAACTTTATGGTGACATTGCCTCTTTTCAGCATAAGCTGAGTATCATTTGTTTGTTTTACTTGGCTTTTAAAGTATTGGCCTAAAACATCAAATAAATAGAGTAAATTTTTTGTTGCAGGCTGACATGACCGCAAAAAGATGTTTGCCTCAGTAAGAAAAAAATGGCAAACATTCAATCAGAACTTTGTTCTCCTGCTGGTTCCATTGTTCTATAAGCACACCAGGGACTAGCACCAGGCTAGTTTGATGGAAGGAATGAAAACAATTTATTTTACTATCCACAGATCATGCGGCATGCCCCATTCACAATCCCAAACACGTGGAAAAATGCTATTCTTGAGAAATGCTTGCAATTTCCTGAATTTACAATCATATTCAAAAATACACACATGTGCAAATATGCACATCTGAAAATGCAGTATTCAAAGTAAACTTATGCACATTTTCAGAGGAGTACATTTGTGCAAATCCCCCATACACATTTTCACACTTTAGTCTACGGAGGATAATATTCCCTTTTGATCAGTGTGCATTTTGATACTTTTGCAATTGAGAAAAATGGTGCACTTTTAAAAGTGCACATTTTTTTCTGATACAAGATGCACATTTTTCCCAATTAGAAAAGGCAAATGAATTGGGAATAGAAACACAACAAATTAGCACTGATGAAGGATTCTGAGAAACTGCAAATACGAATAGTATATGTTAACCCATTCTTGCAGGTGGGCAATACTGGATACTGCCCAGTATCTGCTGCTCTTAAATTCTCTTGTCATCCTTGTCCCTTTGCACCTGCATGGGTGCTGACAGAGGTGTGGGCCAGGCTCCATTGGGTCTGCAGAAGATTTCATGCTTTCAGGAGTGCATGGGAATATATTGCTGCCCTAACATTTTGAAATCATGTAAGTATGTGTGCGTGTATGTATGTATTATTGGAACTTTATCATGGAGGAGTTGGGCTTTACTCCAGTAAATGCAAAAAGGCAGCCCCGTATCTTGCTTGTGCAAATGCAATATCCCAAGGAGTCAAATCGCTTTAATGACAATATAAAAAGAAAGGCTAACAGTGTCATGGGCTTTCAATGGGCTTATTAGAGGAAGCAGGCAAGGTAGCAACCTAATCATCTACTAATATATAACAGGGTTAATTATATTTTAGCAAAGAAATGTTTATTTTTAAATGACCACAAAATCTGTACTGACAAATGATATTATCAATATCCATTGCAAATATACAAAGTCATTGGAGAAGCATGGCTGCTGCATTTCACAAAGAGTTCAGCTTTCTAGACTCAGAAATGGATTTGCAACACACCCACACTCATCTCCAGGGTTACGTTTCTTTCCTTCCTTCCCTTTTTAATGCTTTTCACTGAATGTTATTGAAAGCAGGTTACAGCTGCCTTTACAGCCATTTCGTGAGTTGCCCACAAGGAACTTTGCTGGTCATCATAGGCAACTGCTGAGTCATCCTGGATCTGCTGAGAAGTTGGCATCCCATTCTAGGTCCATGTCGCTTCATGAGCAGCTGCACATGAGCCAGGAAAATATCGTTCCAAAACCCAGCTCGAGTTGATAGTATTGCAAATAAGTGATCACTGATGAGGAAAGACCATTGACCAGTTGAAAAAGTCTCTTGCATGCTTAAATCACTCAGTCACCTGTTAAACACAAAACACAAAAGGGAGAGAGACAGTCATACCTAGAATTGCTGTAACACAGATTTTGTATTGGACAGATTCATACTATTCAGTCGGTAGCTGCAGGTGAGTGTAGCGTAAAGGTTTCAGCATAAACAAGACATGATTAAAGGGGCCCAAGAGGAGCAGCTTATCCTGTCACTGGAGAAACATCATGCTTTGAAAAGAGGATCTGGTCTAGTTTTGAGCCTGTGCTGGTCCTCTGAGGGAGTGCGGGTGGGACATGTCCCTCCTTGATGCACCCACAGGCCACACTCTGCAGGGAGCCTGCAAAATTAGCCGTTTCTTTGTTTGTTTGTTTAGGTTTTTAATGAGAGGAAATCACTCTTTATTCCCAAACTTCAGGGGAAAAATGCTTCATGGTGCTACAAGTTAAATACAGCTGGTTTCCAAACTGAATTTGGAACTTTTTCTGCTCCATATCCTTCAGGAATACATTTTACTTTTTGGAAGGTCTTGTAATTGAACTTCATGGGACTTTCGTGTGACGACATGAACTCAATTTGGGGGCACCTTTTTGACAATGGCAATCGGAGTAGTACAACGCTTTTGTCATACAGACTGTTGGGAGAGAGTTACGAGCCAGGCCAACAAAGTGTTTCTCAGAGTTGAATGTTTCACTGCTGGATCTGCTTTGTGTGCTTCAGGCCAGGCATGACCGAAATACAAATCTCTGCACTCTACAAGACAACAGTACCTGTTTTTTTGACGCACATTACATTCTAAGAGGTAAGAAAATTCTCTGCATGCATATGATAGATTGTTCTAACATTGTGGTTCAATGGCAATATACCTACATATGGATACATGATTGTGCCATCTCTACACTGAGCTTGGAATGGAGGAGAGCCTCAAACCGGACAAAAACTATATCTACAGGAAAATTCTATCGTATCTCCAGATTCTGAATATATTTTTAGGTATATGCCTACCTCAGCTGAATGTTGTTATGACTCATGTCTTCTTCTGACCTGTACAGAATTCAGGAACTGCAGAATGGCACAAGTCATTTCATACATTAGAAACTAACCCTGAGGAGTTCATTTCCCAAAATGTATTTTTATTAATTAGATATATAAAGCTCATGATGCACTCAACAAAAACTGTTAAAGACCTGCACTGATTCAATTTCTTCTCTTTTCTGCCCTCCATGTTCCATTTTTGATCTCTCCCAATTGATCTCCAAACATTCCATGTTTCAACCATGGTCTCCTAGATCAAAGTCTGCCCAGCTCAGGTTCCTTTAACAACTTGACAATTGCTCAGACTTGGGACAAATTCCTCAAGACATTCCTATCCTGAGAATCCAAACAAGTCACACTCTTCTTCTACCTCTGAAATTGTTGCTACAACTCCACATGTGCTCCCAAAAGCTGGTAACATGGAGGCAACCAATATCCTTTAAAAGAAGTGGCATGGGGAGTGTGTATGATGCACACACACAAAGCTATTTGGTTGACTCCTTAAATTCGTTTAATGCACAAGGCTGCATACTCCTGTATCCCTAGAGAGCCCTCCAACCATGCAGCAAGCACTAGTTTATTTGTGAGTGGATGCAATTGGTTTCCAAATACCTAAGCCGAGGGACGGCGGGGCCACTGCACTTGCGCTTAAGGCCATGTAGAGAAAGGAGAATGTGGGCTGCCCCAAGAAGTCATGGGTCTTGATTTTAAAAATGAGTCAAACTTTATACAGCCTGGTTTTCATGCAATATGCTACAGGGAAGACATGGAGACCCCTGAGCAATCCTTTCCAGCACTCACATCACTCATGGAACAACCAGATGCTGAGTGACCCTGTAGTTGCTCACAGGAAGAGGAGTTCCAGCAAAAGGTCCCTGAGTTGCTGTGATGGAGCAGAAAGTTGCTTTGGCTGAGGAAAAGATTTGTGCAGAACAAGAGCGCAGGCATGGCTCTCATTCGCCCTGATGGGAGCTTCCATTAATGGAG
>NW_025335854.1:0-3171 GCF_004798865.1 Varanus komodoensis | reverse complement strand
AGCTTGGAAGCGCATTGCGGAAGCACCACTGTGTTACATAGAGAGCACACGGCGGATGCTTGCATGATATTTACTTCCAAGCAATCCCGTTCAGGAGTAGCGCATGCAGGTACGGACGCTTTCAACTTTCCTGCCCAGCCATGTCCTCATGTTCCAACGCCAAACTCACACGCAGGCTAAGAACGTACTCCCCTCCTTTGCTGGTTTATCTTACATCCTAGGCCAAGTTTCTGTGTGCCTCAGACATGTTCCCTAAGTCTCCCTCAGCTAGTGGGGCGGAGGGGGGTCCATATTTTACACAAGATCTGATTCTCAGTAGAATACCCAAAATCTCCACCAAGGGACCCAATTGTCTCTCTATCCACCAAGCAGAGAGTCCTTTACAGATGGATTCTACTGCTTTCCAAGATGTCTCCCATTCTGCCCTGGCCCTGCTCAGGGCATCCTCCAGATGAGCAGCTTGATGTACCTGACTGCAGGGACCAGCCTTTCCTGGGGGATGACCCAGAAGCAGGCTCTGAAAAAGGCAGGCTGGCCCTGGGAGATGAGGTGGCCCTCCAGGTGGGTCCCGCTTCCCCAAAGTCTAAGCAGGCCACTGCAGGCAAGCACCACCCACTTTCCAGGAATGCTATTGTATGGAGGAAGGGGCACAGGCTTGTCCTCTCGGGAAACCTTTCGGCTCCCCAATGAGCTGGAGCTGGGATGCAGGAGAGAGGGCTGCAGGAACCCCTGTCTGGAGGCTCCCAGGCATGTGGGAGGGATTCCTGGAAGTGCCTCCTCTGCCCCCGAAGCCTTGAGCCATGTCCCTGGGCTCTTGCACCCCATGTGTCTGCACAGAACCCTGTGAATGGCTGGGATTGCCATGGATTTGTCTGTGCTGCACCCCGAAGGAGCCCTGGGTTGGTTGCTCTTCCCGACTGTTCTTCTGCTGCTCTCTTGAAGATGCCACACCAGGAATTGGGCAGCCCGCACCACCTCGACCGATTGGCACTCGGACATTTACTGGCTGAGTTCCCGGCTCAGTAGCAGCCTGGTGACTCACACCAGGTTTAAACTCGACACTCTTCATAACCATATTTTATTTATTTATTTAGCAAACTTATATGCTGCCCCATTTGCCGAAGTCTCGGGTCAGCTTACAAACATAAATAAATAATTATCATTAATACAATTATATAAAGTTGGAGACATCCTGGCCAACATTGTTAAAAACCAATAAATATAATCAACAATTAAAATGACATTTAAATTAAAAGGTCTTGGCCTGGTACCAAAAAGCAAATAATGATGGCGCCAGGCATTCCATAGGTTGGGCGCCACCGCAGAGGAAGCCCTCCTCCAGGTATTCACCCTCCTAATATCTTTCACAGAGGGTTCCCAGAGAAGGGCCTCTGATCTCAAGGGGCAGGAGGGCACGTGTGGACGTAAGCGCTCCTGAGGGTAACCAGGTCCCAAGCCATTAAGGGCTTTATAGGTGATAACCAACACCTTGAATTGGGCCCAGACTTCAATGGGGAGCCAGTGAAGCTGAGGGAAGACTGGAGTCTTGTGAGCACAATGCCCCGTTCCCGTCAGCAACCTGGCAGCTCTATTTTGTACCATCTGAAGTATCCAGACTGTCTTCAAGGGCAGCCCCACGTAGAGCGCGTTACAGAAGTCTAGTCGGGAAGTTACCAACGCGTGTGTCACTGTTGCCAGGCAGGGATGCAGCTGATGAATCAGCCAAAGCTGAAAGAAAGCGCTCCTCACCACTGCTGTTACTTGAGCTTCCAGCAAAAGCTCTGGATCGAGGAGCACTCCCAAGCTGCGGACCATGTGCTTAAGAGAGAGTGCAACCCCATTCAGGACAAGGTCAAGGTCCCCTTCGCTGAAGCCCGACCCACCTACCAACAAGACCTCCATCTTGTCTGGATTGAGCTTCAGTTTATTGGCCCTCATCCAGCCCATTACCTTGGCCAGGCACCAGTTCAGTATTTTGCATTTCGTATGTCCACACAGTTCATTCTTAACAGATAGGGCATCCAAGTGTTTTCTCTTTGTTTGGATTTGTTGAGAGGGAAAATGGGGAGACACTCAAAAACTCCAAGCTCAGCTCCCATTTCTCTGGAGCCTGGGTGATAGGAGCTCTCCAGTCTGGCTGTGAATGAGGCAAGCTCCCCCAGGTCAAACGGACAGCAGCTCTGCAGCTTTTCAGGCCACCAGCCATGGTGGGATGCCCATGCCACCTTTGCGTGATGTGTGCTGGTCCCTCACTGCCCCTGCTGCCAGCACGGAAGTGAGTGCAGCTTCCATGGAGGACCTGCCCAGATTCCGTCCCTTAGCAGGTTGGCACCAAGTGGTGCAATGCCTCTAGAGGGCTGGGGGCAGTCGAATGTGCCCCCTGCCTGCTGCCAGCCCAGGCCAGCTCCAAGTTCCAGGATGGTGACAGTCCTCCCTTCAGCTTCAGGAAACTGCTGGACTGACAGTTCTGTCTTATTGCTGATGAGGCAACACCCTCCATCGTATGGGAAGAGAGCAGAGTGCATTGGACACCTGTTCCAGATTTAATTCAATGCTTCTGTGTGATCCCAGGGGAAATTATTTGGCTCTGTGTGCAACCACCGGCATTTGCCTCTTTGGCGATTCCGCAGATGCCTATGCAACCCTAACCCTGACCTGTGTGGGGGCGGGGGGCAAGCAATCATGCATGTGAGGTATTCTCCAGTTTGGCCCATACATGCTCAGGGAGAATGTACATCAGCCTTCCGCAGTCTAGTTTCCTGCTGATGGGTTGTACTGCAAATGTGGAGGGGATCTGCTTGGGACAGGTGGGTGCACATCCTCAACGATTTCATGTTCTGTGATTTCATGGCTTTCCAGGTAAACCTGCATAATCTTGTGCATGTAACTGTCATTCCCAAACAATGAACTGTGGCACACCTACCCAGCAGGAAAACAGCTTGCGTACTGCAGGAAATAAATTACTTCCAGAATTAATACCTCCTGTGGTCCAAAACAGGGGAGAGGGAAGGGGCAGAGAGACAATGAGGGACCTGAGGCTGCTAACTGCATCTCTGCAGAATGGATAGTGCTGACCTTGCCTCCTTCAGGTCAGTTTGTGCTGCAAGTGGATATTTCGTCTCTGGATGACGGTCAGTGACTCAGCTACTCCTTTGCACAGGCTCAGTTGGA
>NW_025335853.1:4731-10096 GCF_004798865.1 Varanus komodoensis | reverse complement strand
GGGTTGCATTTCTAGCTGTTCGTTGATTAACTGATGGGGTGAAGCCGATTTTAGTTTGGTAGCTGCCCAATTGCATCTCGAAACACTCTTCTTTTTATCCCAAGATTCCCCTTCACTTTCTGACCACAACACTTTGAGACATTGAAAAAATCCCCCTTTGTGACTCAAAGCCTGCAGAAATGCGGAACCACCAACATGGTGTATGAAAAGACTTCCACGAAAGGCGGAAGTGGCAGGTGAGACATGAGTGAGCAAAAGCACTTGTTTAAATTCCAGTCAGAGAAGCAAACCGCAGTGAAGAGGCACTCATGTTACATCTGCGCTCCGCTTTGCTTCCCGTGGCCGCGACATGCCCAGAACAACCTCAACTGCAGCAACAATAGCAACTCCCCCTGGGAGAGGGAAGCCGCTTGCTGGAAAATATCAGCATTGAGCCACCTGTAATGGGACGAATTTCCCCCCTCCCTACAGACTGGGCCCCAACTCGGCCGCCAGGAGGTCTCCTGCAGGAGCCCGGCTGAAATGCGTGGTGTGTTCTTGTTGTCTCAATCTCCAAGGGGGGCCAGCTAACCTCCCCAGCGCCTGAGCTGCACCTGTGCTTTCAACTGAGCGGATCAATTGACACAGCTTTTCTGTGCATGACATCCTAATTTCCCACTGACTGTGTGCAGCTGATAGGCTTTGAGACGGGGCTGGTTAAAGGAGAAGGTTGGCAGCACGAGTCCCTAGCATGGCTGCTTGGCTTTATTGCTCTGGGGCCTTCTGCTTTTTCGTATCTGTCTGACTCCCAGAAATTTAGCATGGGAAACCTTCCAGCTTATTGCATTGCTCTGCCATGGAGAGACCTCATCCCCAAGACTTCTGTGTGCCAGCTTAATGCTGAAGGGACAGGAGCAGTACTGGTTCAGAAGAGAAACGTCGGCACCCAGACGAGCAGCCCGTACACTAACCGGGCACAATGGCAGCCTCCGTTCCACTCCCACAGCTCCGGGCCCTTTCGCCCATAGCTGGAATCGAGGCATTCGTGTGGCTCATAAGGCGTTTCAGTGGAAATTTGCCCTCTTTGATACCCCTACAACACGCTTTCTTCTACACACCCAGAGCTCCTGAGTCAAATCAGTTCACCCAGGCAGCGAGAAAGAGGACTTTCCTTTGCAAATAACCACAGATTTCAAAAGCTGGCTTGAACTTTGAGGCACGAAGACAACATATTGATGGAAGGGCTGCTGTGTTTGCTGAGGTTGCCCGCTTTTTCCGCTGGCGCTTTTTCAGCTTGGTGGCTGCGAAATTAGAGCAGTGGAGCCCCCGCTCTGGCAAAGGGATGTGGCCATGCGAGAAGCAACTTCGACAGCGTAGTTCGACTCCGTCTCACCTTCTCGCCACAACAATCTCCACCACTGGCTTGTAGGCCTGCTCAACATCCAGAAATTTCCTGGGCCTGGAAGGGCAGTCCTACCTGCAGAGGGGTTGGAAGTGGGCAGTATCACCTGCCACGCAGGGAAAGGGTTGCTGGCCAATTTCTGCCAACTCTGGCTACAAGCACAAGAGCGATCCCGATGCCCATGGGGGGCTGGGTAGCTGGCAGCCTGCTTCCTCCCCCAAGTCCAAAGGGGTCCCACCATTGCAAGGCCAAGCGTCAAGCCGTGCAGCCGGTTGCCATGATGCGCCAACTGGGCAGCGTGCCTGGCGTGGGCTGTGCGTGGGCTCCAGAAGAGCTTGCTAAACCAACAAGCTGCTCTGCCCAGAACAGCATCTTCTGAGAAGTCAGGGGGCCCCCGCATCCCCGGGACGTTCTGAGGGGCAGCCGGAGTGAGCTCCGTCTGGCCGCTCTGGAAAAAGCCGCAGCGGCTGGCAGTGAGCGTGCAGACCAACCCTCTAACTGGGTGGGTGTGCTGCTCCCAGGTGTCGAGTTCAGTCTGTAGGCTCCTCAGGGCAGAGATCTGCATGTTGCTAATCCTGGGCAGAGAGCAGAGCTTTTCCTGCCAGGAGAGGAGAGGAGGGGAGAGTTTGCGAGGGAGCCGGTGGCTGGGTGGGCAGGCCCCAAGGCCACATCTGGGCACCAGACAGGGGTTCCCCCTGCCCGGCTGACCAGCGCGTGCTTTCCCTCTCAGCTCCTTTTCCACTGAGACATCAGCTTCTACTTTGAGAAGCGAGACATCCTCAGGGTCCTCTGGGAACTGATGCAGTGCAGCCACCTTCTGCGCATCTTCAGCGTCCGGGGCCTGAGGCTGCTCCGGCAGCACCCGATGGAGGTAAGTGCCCCACCCGGAGAGGAAAGCCAGGAAGTGCTGGCCGGACAGGGGCCAGGCCGGCACTCCCGACGGGGCGTGTGGCCTGGGATCGGCCGCCTGGGACTCCACACACCTGCATTCCATCCTCGTGCTCCGCAGTGACCCCCCTTCCCTGCTTCCTTCAGGGGCAGGTTCTGGAGCCCATCCTTGGTCCTCTGGTATCCTGTGCTCTGGATCCAGAGAGGGCCATTGCCAAGGAAGCCCTCCGGACCCTCCCGTGTGTCTTCCGTCACGTGGAGGTGGAGCAGTTCAGCTTCGTGGGCACCGACCTCATCCCACACCTCCCAAGATATTTCAGTGACGTAAGTCCACAGGCACGTGAGAAGTGGGCTCCGCCCCCCCCCGCAGGATGTGCCCACCAGCGTCTCTCAGGCTCCCTTAGCCACAGCTTCCCCTTTCCCAGAGCACTGCAAGGAGTGAGAGTTGCAGACAGAGCATCGCCTTCGGCAGATCTTCCCCTTTGTCAGAGCATCTTCAGGAGAGAGGGTTGTGGGTAGAGCATCCACTTTGGCAGAGCTTCTCCTATGACAGAGCATCGCTAGGAGAGTGAGTTGTGGGTAGAGAAACTACCTTAGCAGAGGCTCTCTCTTGCCAGAGCATCATGTGAAGGGAAAGTTGTGGATAGAGCAGCATCTTTAAGATGGAGAGTTCAAGACAGAGCATCGGCTTTGGCAGAGCTGCTCCTTTGCCAGAGAAGCACGAGAAGGTAGAATGGGGAGTACAGCAACAACCTTAACAGAGGTTCTCCTTTGCCAGAGCATCATGTGTGGGGAAAGTTGTGTATAGAGCAGCATCTTGAAGATGGAGCGTTCCAGATAGAGCCTTTGGCAGAAATTCCCCTTTGCCAGAGCTTCATGAGGATGAAGAGTTGCAGATAGAGCAACAAACTCAGAAGAGTTTCTCCTTTAGCAGAGCATCATGTGCAGGGAAAGTTGAAGATAAATCAGGATCTTGAGGAGGGAGAGTTTTGGATAAAGCATCACCTTTTGGAGAGCTTCTCCTTTACCAGAGCATCGGAGGAGGGAGAGGTGCGGATAGAGCATTACCTTTTACAGAAATTCCCCTTAGCCAGAGTTTCATGTGGAGGGAGAGTTGTGGATTGAGCAACAACCTTAGCAGAGGTTCTCCTTTGCCAGAGCATCATGTGCAGGGAAAGTTGTGGATAGAGCAGGATCTTGAGGATGGAGAGTTCCAGATAGAGCATCACCTTTCGCAGAAATTCCCCTTACCAGAGCATCATGAGGAGCGAGAGTTGCGGATAGGGCAACAAACTTAGCAGAGTCTTTGTGTCCTTCAGGCCTCGTCCGTAGGAAGGGGTGCCTGGATGGGAGAAATGGGATGAATCTTTTCAGTTTTCTGGCCTCCCAGCAGGCATCTCGCTCTTCAGTTCCGCTCTGCAGAAGCTCCTGTAGATGGAACGGCAAAGTCAGGGAAGCTCCTGTGAAGCACCTTCCGCACTGACCCTCACGACGCACAAGAGGAAATGGAAGCGAGCCGGAGCGGCACTTTGCGGAAGTCCCTGCAGCACCCACACACTAGTCGCTGGCCTGGGGCCTCCCAGGGAAACACTGTGCAAACCCACAAGGATGTTCCCCCTGGGATTCGTTATCCGGTTCAAAGATGGCAGTCTAAACCCTGATGTAAAGATTTCATTAAGGCTGCACAATAAACCAAAGATTAATACTTTTATGGATTGCAGACCAGCACTTATCTTTTGAAGGCAAAGGTTCAATAGCCAAAAGTGTGGCTTCTAGATCGAGAGAGGTATTGCTGCCACTCAATATGCCTCTGGTGCACCTGCAACTGGAGTATTGTGCGCAGCTTAGGACCGCTCGTTACAGGAAGGATAAAGCCAGGTTGGAGTCAGTGCAGCGCAGGGCCACAAGGTTGGTGGCCGGTTCGCAGGGGATGCTATATGAGGCGAGACTGAGGGAACTGGGTCTCTTCAGCCTGCCGAAGAGGAGACTCAGAGGGGATCTGATGGCGACATACAGGGATGTGAGGGGGTGTCACACGGAGGGGGGCAGAGACCTGTTCTCCCCTGCGGAGGAAGGCAGGACGCACTCCAACGGAGCCCAACTCAGGGAACCCAGGTTCCATTTGGATGCCAGGAAGCCCTTCCTGACGGTTAGGACCCCGAGGGGGTTGAATGGGCTTCCCCGTGAGGTGGCTGAGGCCCCATTGGTGAGGATGTTCAAAGACAGGCTGGACGTGCACATGCTGGGCTTGTTGTGAGAGGAGCCGGCTGGAGCCGGGGGTCAGACTAGATAGCCCGGGAGACCCCTTCTGACTCGCTCTGAGTCCATGTTCAATAATTTCATACACAAACGCACGCGCACACACACACATCCCTTTGGAGTTGCTTTATCAAGTCCGTGCTGCCATGTGCAGCTACCACTTGGTTCAGCTTCCTGGCCACCCACTCTTTCACAGGATTATGTTAACCAGTATCAATCCAAACAGACTATACAGAACAGCCTGGCAAACAGCAGCATTAACAAGCAATAAGATACAGCTGAAGTTTTGCTTTCCTTATTCCTGCACTATTCGCAGGGCAATCAGGGAAAGGTTCCCATATCTCAGTCACAGACAAGAGAGCATTCTTTCCGTGTATAGGTCAGTAATTCTCTGTGCCTGAATCAGCTTGACCTTCTGCTTCCTTCTGCTTCTGAAGGACCCAGAGCCTCAGTGCTCAGCAAGTAAGTGTGGCAAAACCAGCTAGCATAATATCAAAGGACCGTAAGCTGGTCAACAGAACCATTCTGCCTGCAGCAGGAAAATTCTGAATTAAGCACGGGAAAATACGTATCCCTTTAGTATTTCTGCAAGTCAGCAGTCACAGCTTCCAGGGGCAAGACAGAAGCCCTGTTATCAAACTGGAACAACTCTTGGCCATGGGAGCAGGTAACATGAACCTGGCTTGCCAAAGGATGGAGAAAACATTTCTTCTTACATCTGAAAAAAACTAGAAAGTCAGAGCAGGCCAAGTGGAAGAGGCCTCCTAGCCACCCCCGTTTTTCTAATGGCACACAAGTCTGGCTGAGCGGGGCGTCAGTTCAGGCGCTCAGACCGTG
>NW_025335853.1:0-3335 GCF_004798865.1 Varanus komodoensis | reverse complement strand
CAAGATGCCCGAGGCTGCATAAGAAAACGCTTCGTGCTGGTAAAGCATCTCCCAAGTGGGGAGATGGCCGCAATCATGCTGGGGTGTGGGGGAGAGAGATGGCCGAGATCACGCCCCTATTTCCTGCAGGAGTGCGCCCGTGATTGCGCCTGTCTTTCCTGCAGGAGCGCAACCGCGATCTCAGCTGTCTCCCCCTCGAGAGTGCCCGCGTTCGCGCCCGTTTCTCTCCGCCCTCCTCCCAGCACGCCGGGACGACAGGCCCATGCAGGGGCGACGGGCGCGATCGCGGCCATGCTGGGAGGGGGCAGGGAGCGATCTTTGCTGTTCTTTGTCACTTTGTTTCACATTTTTCTGATTCACAAAAATGGTTACAGAACAGATTCACCTTATTTACATTGAACCTTATGGGGAAATCTAACCTGGCTCACAACCAATTTGGGTCACGATCAGAGACCTGGAACGGATTAAGTTCATGAGCCAAGGTACCACTGTATCACAAAACTTGCCCTGGCTACACACCACAGTGGCCGGGTTTACATGCCGCAACAAGCTTTGTCCAGACCCGGTTGTGGTACATCACCACAGCACATTTCGGGACTGAAAACCACAAAACAGTCGTCTGCTCTCTGGTTTCCACTTACTGACATTATCTGTTGTGACATTCAAACACAGAATTTAGTATTTCCATTGTTTTTAACTCTGTTATTATATTGCAAGTCTTCACATCAGTGCACAGCTATACTGGGAACTTATGCTGTAGCTTTAAATTTGTAAATGTTCTATATTATGTTTTATTGTGCAGTATTATATGATTTCAGTTCTTCAGAACTTCTAGAGACCTTCAGGTATTGTGCAGTCTAGAAGTCTGGTAAACATTCCTGATGTGGGGTGAAGTCAGTAATTAGCGGGGTGGGGGAGCAGAAAGAATTTAGTTTTTTAAAAATGAGGGGTGGTAGATGCATATTAAGTGCTGAATTTTAACAGAATTCTTAGATACTGTTTATTTATTTGACTTATACCCCTGCCACAAATTAGCCAGAACGGCTCTCTGGGCAGGTGACTATCATGCTAAATGGCTATCTAGATGACTACTGTGCTAAAAAAAAAAATCTATCTTTAACTTCACTTGAAGATTCAGAATGGGTCAGCAGATGGAAACTAACAGATATATAATCATGTGTTATGTATATTAAAAAGTGACCATGTAAAAAACCAGGTCAGGGCAAGTTTGACTCTCAGTCGTACAATCACAAAAACACAGAGCAAGTTTTTCTCCCTGCCTCCTCTTTAGCACTTCCACAATGGAAAAATGAAACACACTATGGAACATGGTTCTAGTGATGGAAAACGCTGCCCTCCTCTGGCTTTCGTTATCATGGATTCCACAGAGAATACAAGCAACTCCTGTCTCCCATTGAGAGTTGGTACATAAGGCTAACCTATAATTTATTTAAGTAGTTGTTTGTTACCCTGTCCTGGATTTGACTAGCACATGATCAAACCACCCACGGTTGGTTTGCTGAGTCCACAGGTGGTTGGTTTCCCTCCTCCTTCCCCGCATCCCAAATGCATTTGTGGCACTACAATATAGGCATACAAAAAGGCTGAAGTTCTGGCTCCCCTCTGTAACTTGCTGAAAACCATTCTCGGCTGGCATGTAACAACAATTTAAGGGTTAAAGGTTTCAAAGCCTTTAGTTAGTTTTTGGTTGACTTAATGAAGATAGTACACTAATAAAGACAATCAAAAATTGTACTGGCTTGTGATATTTTAGTTGATCAAGCAATCCATCATCTAAAGATATATTTTGGCAAAAACAGTTCAGAATTACCCTGCCTTCAGGAAATGAGTGGGTTGTGGCAGCTATTTTGGAAGAGATATTTATGCCCATACAAGAGAAGAGAGGGGGAAACCATCCACAGCAATATATCAACATTCCCCAGTCAAGGACTACTTGCTAGCTACTTAACAGTGTAATCAGGCATCCCGCCGACTTGGCCCATCAAAATCAGTTATCCCTAAACTCTTCCCCAAGAGCAACAAGCTCAGTAATGCTGCCAGAGCCATAAGCACTGCAGACCGCCCCCTCCCCGCCAAGCCCCCCGCCCACGACCAGGGCAGCCACGTCCCCGCAAGGGGCAGAGCTGCGGCGCTCGCACTCGGGGGGGGGGGCACATGCCCCGAGGGCCATCAGTTCTCCCAACAACCCCGAGAGGTGGTTGGGCCGACGGTGCCCAGTTCCCTGGGCAGGTGGGGACGCGGCCTCCCCAGACAAACTGCCCCTTGAGCCCACTGGGGCCGCACTGCCTTTCCAGCAGCCACAGCTGGGGCTGAGGGACGAGGCCGCAACCCGCCTCAAAGCACTCTGTAAACATGGCGGAATGCCTGGGGAAGCGCGTGAGCGAAGCGTTACTCGCAAGGAAGCCCCACTGAAATTCAGGACTGGCTTGTGCGAGTCCACGTAGCCGCGGTTGGGGCTGTCAGGCTGTACTCTCCTTACACGAGAGAAAGCCCCAGCAAATTCTGCGGGGCATGCCACTGAGGAAACGAGAAGGCGCTCTGCACATGCTCAGAAGCCACACAAATGCCGCATCTTGGCCGCTCTCGGCCGTTATCCGCCCGCCCCATCCCCTCCGCCTCTGCCCCATCACCTCCTCGCAACCTGCCTGCCACAAGTGACTGCTAAGGGAAGGATACGGTCTCCACTCCAGTAAGCGGCTCGTTCCGGCCCTGGCCCCGCGGCCACATCCGCCATCTTGAAACAACCGCCACTCCCAGCGTCCCTCCGCCCTGCCCCGCCCCCCGGCCGCAATTCTCGCTTCCAATTGGCTGCTCGCGTCCAAGCTTCGCTCGGATACGGCACTGGCGGCGAGGAGACGGTGAAACCAGCCTATGGCCGCCTCGTCCGGAAGACTGGGCCAAACGGGTGAAAGGGCTGAGCCCGGTGGCTTTCTGGGCGTTGTAGTTCCGCTTCCCAGGCTCTCCCGGGAAACTCCTCCCACCTGGACTCCGGCTCCCGTGAGGCGGCGCGCCGGCTCGCGTGGAACCGGCGGACTACACTTCCCACGGCCGGCTGCGGCGCTGTGCGGCGGCGCGGGGCGGGCTGGAAAAGCACTCGCTGGGCGCTTCTTTGCGAGGGCGGCGGAGAATGGAGGAGAAGGTATTCCCGGGTAGCCCCGTCGTCAAGTCATACCTGGATAAGCTCACCCTGGGCGCGACCCGCCTGTTAGGTAAGCTCCCGGGGCCCGACCCGCGCCCGAGCCCCGCGTTGCCATGGCAACGCAGGCCGCGCTTCCCTGGGCGGCCGCGGCCTCGCGTGCGCCCCGCCCCGCCCC
>NW_025335852.1:20728-23554 GCF_004798865.1 Varanus komodoensis | reverse complement strand
TTGACTGGCAGCAACTGGTGGTCCAGGACTACCCTATTCATATTACAGTCATGTTATAGCTGGGAGTAACGTGAAGCAGCACATGCTAGTTTTGACCATCCACTTTCCCGAAGCCAGGTGACAATCCAAAGTGGCATACTGAACCCTCCAGTGCCATGATATGGAAGCAAAAAAAAAATAAAGTGCAAGGAAGCTTACAATGTCCTGGAAACCCACAAAGTCCAAAACACAGTGAAACTTTGGGATTGGCCCTTTCTTCAATTTTATATACAACTATAACTTGAAATCCGACGTTTTCTTCTTCATGTTCATTGCAGATTTCTGTAATGTACAAGATTTTAGAGCAATTGAGTCTTTATATGTGTGCTAACAGAACAGGATAAATATATTAGCAATCTTTTGTATCAATGTTAGTACCTTTCCTTGCTTTTCATCATTTGTTTATGCTTTGGCACTATAAGAATAAGCAGAATGTTGCTTATGGGTTTATATCTACATGGATATGTGATGTTTGAGAAAATAAACATAATACTGTATGCCTGCATTTTTTCTGCAAACCTTGAAAAATGAAATCTATATTTTGAAAATGTAATAATGTAACTTTTTAAAAAAATCTAACACTCAAAAATTTTCATATATTTTCACATATTTTGTGCTTTTGGTTTTGAGGTCCTTAGTGAGGTTAGTAAGACTTCATAGTAAGGCCAAATTTAAAGATTTTAAACATTGTACTCATTTAACAACAATACAAGATTGAAAAGGAAAAGATATCTACTGATTTTTAATAATAAAGATACTGGATATCAAAAACAATTCCCTTCTATACTAAAAACTTAAAGGTGAATAACCCATATTACATGTAAATGTTTATATAACCAAATTTGTATTAAATTACAACCAGAACAATTAACATTTTTGAGACTTAAAATGTAAGTTGTAAAAATGCAAAGCTAAAATTATTGACAGTGGAACAAATTAGATATAAATTGTTTTCAATGAAATCCGGGTAAATACATTTAGCATCAAGTCCAGCTGAAATGCAAGTGGGTTCAAGATATGATCTCAAACTTAAATGCAGTTCTTTCTATCCTAAACTAGACAGGGTACATAAAATATTATATCCCTCCATTGTCCCTGCTTCTTAGCTGATCCTTGTTGTTCAGCTCAGGCCTCAGCACAATAATATAGCATTTGGGGGAGAAGATACAAACCAGTAAGCCAGCACTGGAGGACATGATTGAGAAGACCTCCACAGCCACCATGTGTTTCCCTTTTGTGCTCAAGTACGTTGGAATGAAGGACACCCAGACACTGCAGAAGACCAACATGCTGAAGGTGATGAACTTGGCTTCATTAAAAGTGTCTGGCAACTTCCTGGCTTGGAANCAAACCAGTAAGCCAGCACTGGAGGACATGATTGAGAAGACCTCCACGGCCACCATGTGTTTCTCCTTCGTGCTCTGGTAGGTTGGAATGAAGGATACCCACACACTGCAGAAGACCAACATGCTGAAGGTGATGAACTTGGCTTCATTAAAAGTGTCCGGTAACCTCCTGGCTTGAAAAGCCACCATGAAGTTGACAATGGCCAGGAAGCCCATAAAGCCCAACACACAGTAAAACATAGTGACTGACACTTCCTTACATCCCCAGATGATTTCTTGGGTCAGAGAGTGCATGTCAAAGTGTGGACTGGAGGAGAAGTTAACAGCCAAACAGTACAAATAGTCAACTCTATCAGGAAACAGGAAATGACAACGGAGGATGCCAATTTTCCCCCCACCCATTTCCTCATGCTGTAACCTGGCTTAGTGGCCATGAATGCCAGCACCACTACAATGGTTTTGGCCAGCACACAGGAAACAGCTATTGAGAAGATGATGCCAAAAACAGTTTGTTGAAAGAGACAAGAGAGCTTCTCAAGTTGGCCAATAAATAGGAATGTGGAAAGGAAGGAGAAGAGGAGGGATATCAGCAAAGCATATGTGAGGTTCTTGTTGTTGGCTTTGACTATGGGTGTGTTCTTGTGCTCGATGAAGATGCAGAGCACCAAAGCTGTGATGAAAGAAAATGCAAGTGCAAAACTGGCCAAAGCAATCCCCAAAGGTTCTCCATAAGACAAGAAAATGATTGCTTTTGGAATGCATGAAACTTGCTCTTTGTTTGGATACTTGTCTTGTGGACATTGAGAACAATCACCCATGTCTAGAAAAGACAACATCAGAACTGAAATCTGGCAGCTCTTCACATTTTGCACTGAATCAATCAAGACTAAGTATGTCAGTAACTTGAACTGAAGTTTACTAATTGAGGTGGGGTTAAAGTATTAACAGGGTGCAGGAGGCAGTGCAGGAGCCAGTGTCATGTCCTTTTTAAGAGTGTGGGCTGGGGATCCAGGCAAAATGGTTTGTGGTCCCTGCTCAGCCATGAAGCTCACTGGATGACATTGGGTCAGTTACAGATTCTCAGCCCAACCTACCTTACAGGGATGCTCCCTGTGAGGATAATTTTGAGGGGAAGAAGAAAATTATGTAACCCACCTTGAGTCCCTTGGAAAGATAAAAAGGTGTGATATCAATATAATAAATTAATATTTTTAAATATCTCAAAATGACATATTTCTCTGAAATTCTAACCTCACATTAGCAACTACCATCACCGAAGTGTTGTGGAGGAAATTTTCAGGAGAAGAGGAATGACAATTTCTACATCCTAACATCAGCTGATATGTAAATACGGTATTTTATTTATTTAAAACATTTCTATCCCTTCTTTATATGATCAGATCTCAAAATGGCTTTCAACCAGAGTGTAAAACTGCATTAA
>NW_025335852.1:17354-19887 GCF_004798865.1 Varanus komodoensis | reverse complement strand
TGCTGTGATTTCAGCATGGAAAGTTGAAAGGTGAAGGAAGAGGAATCGCATCTAGGTCCACCTTCTAATTACAGGACACACATTTTGAAAGCGGATTCTACCACTGTGCTCTGCGGTAAGACCAATAGATAGCCATTCTCACACTGCCATGAAGCATTGCTGCAGTCCTCTTTCAAATGAATCAAAGTTCAAAAACAATAGGGCCCCAAAGTCTCTGCTTAGGTAACCCATGGTAGGTTTTTATTTAAGTGTCACAGCAGTGGCACTGGAAGCAAAGCAATGGGCCTCATGGCTAGGCAGAGTCCAAACATGGTCCAAAGTCCAGTAGTGAAATCTGGGACAGGGTAGTAGTCAAGGAACAAGCTGAACTCACAAATGAGGAGTGGCTTCCAGGACAAGAGAAATACATGGTTGCAAGCAAACCAAGGATCAGAAGCCAGTAAGACAAGAGAGTGAAGAGCAGGTACCTTGCGGTAGGATGAACACCATGTAGGAACAGTGAAGTTGCGGCAAGCAAGACAAGGTGAGACAAGGCAAGGAGAGACAGCAAGGGAAAGCAGATGCAGAAACTCACAAAGGGAACCAAATCTAACAAGGGTCATGTAAGATACAGGAGCTGGAATCTGTGTAGCTAGCAGGAAGACTTCCCCTGCTGAGGAGAGACAGTAAGGCAGAATGTGGCAAAGCAAGGCAATGCAAGGCAGGACAGGGCATGGCAGGGATGAGAAGCTACAAGGGTCAAGCAAGATGCAAGATGCACTGAACCACACCTAGAAGGAAGAACGCACTGGCTAGGCAGGGTGGCATACACTATGGCAAACAGGAAGCTGTTTTGCAGTGACAGTCATTGGAGGGAAGAGCTGACTGCATATAGCTCTCAGCCCTGATGACCCAGCTGGCACTCAACTGGAGATAGAGAGTTCTCACAGTGTCCGGAACTCATCCTGCACATTCTGTGGTTGGTTTTTCAATCCAGTCCACTGTATGGAGCTCTGCAGCAGCTAGGAATCCAGGCAGCTAGATCGGCCATCCGGTCACCCACCCAGTTGTGGCAATTATGTTTATACCAACATTTCCCATTTATGAGGATGCAGTTTTCACCTTTAAGCCTAATGTGATATCAGGGACAAGGAAGGGAGGCCAGAGCTCACAACCAAAAGCCCCCATTCAACATGCCCAAAGAATGGGAGAAATTTCCCTGCACATGAATGAACACTGCATCACATCTCAAACTCTGATAGAAGGAATTTTGGATAAGGCTCACATTTTCCCAGACTGTATGGAGTGTGTATTTCATCATCATCTTCAGATGCAAATTGGAAGGATGTAGTAATCATTCAAAGGATGCCTACTACAATATTTCATGGACTTTCTGGTCCCAAGAGCCACATGCAGTGTTTAATCAGAGGCCATACATGTGAATTCACATTCATCAATGCACTGAAAATCGAACATTCACATTCATATCCAACCCACCAGTTCCCCTCTTGAACACACAACAAATCTAAAAACGTATCACTGTTCTCTTCATTTTTTTTTTTTTTGCTCCAGAGAGGTTTTGAAAATGCTGGCTGCTACTTGAAACATTCTCGCATTTTATACTCTGCCACAAGGAACTTTGCAGGGAAACAGGGAGGAAAAAAGAGGGAAATGCTGTAAGACAAGAGTTTTTGTTTCTCCCACAAAGCCCCATTCCTAGACAGGCCCAGG
Organism: Varanus komodoensis; assembly: GCF_004798865.1. Classification (NCBI taxonomy): domain Eukaryota; kingdom Metazoa; phylum Chordata; class Lepidosauria; order Squamata; family Varanidae; genus Varanus; species Varanus komodoensis. The sequence continues at coordinate 18,177 of NW_025335852.1, read as the reverse complement.
AAGCAAACATGAGGCTTTGATTCACGGAGAAACTGTAGAGTGGCTCTTGAATCACTGGTCCTTTCCACCAAATTGATTTCCCACCGATCGATGAGACACAAGTGATTGCAAAACTTACATAGACATTCTATTACATAGGATGGAAGGATGAATGAACCTTACACAATCTCATCGAAGAAGTCAATAGAGGGACATTGAGTAAAGGTTATTGGAAGGGAAAATATGTAGATCTGAGACATGATGCCACCAATGATGAGGTCTCCTGGGTGGTACTGCTTGTGAAGAATTGGAAGAGGCTCACTGATGCTGCATGTAGCATCTAGAAGCTTGCCCATCACCTGCTGGAAAAGCAAGGATGCCAGTGCTGTTGTCCAGAAGGAACTGATATTTGCTGTGCAAGACTTCACCTGTGCCCGCATGATCTTTCAAGCAGTGCTCTGCTGAGGAACACAGCTTGACCTAAATGGACAATTGGGTGGTGCAGGGCTCCAGATTGCATGCAAAACTTTGAGTGAGCATTCTAGCACCAGCTAGGAATGGTGTATGAGACACAAATCACACCTTTCACCCTTTCTTGTGTTATGCTTGGCAGCACAGAAATGTTGAGAGTTGCAGATGCACTAGAAGTACTCAAGGTTCAATTGACAGTCACAGTCAATATAATTATCTGTGCTTAATTACATGGCCCATGCTGTGTTGAATGAGAAAACATGTTTACTGAGTTTTCGAGGTAAGGGTCAGCTAGAGAGACATTAGCTGCTGCTAGACAGGGAGATAAAGTAATCAGAAACATAAGGCCTCAATACCTGGTATTACAAAATCT
>NW_025335852.1:15299-16827 GCF_004798865.1 Varanus komodoensis | reverse complement strand
CTCATTGGTTTATCACTATTTCATGGTATTCTATGGTACTTTTATGTTATATTGTGACTAAAGGTTACAATAATAAACTTATTTAATTTTGGTTGATTCACCAAAGGTAGAGAAAAGGTCGATAAAAGCAACATTTCATTGGTTTGAATGCCACTGAAATATTTTTGAATACTGCAGTCAAAGTGGCACAGTAATCTACTGTGCTTTGTCCTTTTTGAAACCCTGCCTGTTCTGATGAAAAAAGTTTCCTCCTCCCAATCTACTAATGTAGTAAAAAGACGCCTGGCATAAAGCGTATAAGAAATGTCTAGAAGGCTAATTGGGTAATAGTTGGTGGGTTTGTGTTGATTGCCCTCTATAAAGATAGGATAAATTATTCTGTTTCCAATGGGAAGGTACAACACATGTTTTATCTATTTCTGAGAATAATCTAATCAAAATAGGAGCTCACAAGGAATTATTCAACAGGTAGACCTCTGGGGGAATCATATCCTAACCAGGAGCTTTTCCAGGAGCCAAAGTCGATATCAACTGCTTGCACTCATATTTGGAAATGTCTGGCCACCCAGGTAGCATACTTTGTTCAGAGGGAACTGTTGTTGATTTGGTATATGGGCAGCTACAAACAGAGGGAAAATGTTGGGTCCAGCTTTGTGTTGAAATGCATGCATAAAACATGGTATGGTGTAGGGAGAAGCTGTCAGCCAACAGTTATCAAAATTTTCTCTTGTTTTTACTTTTTTAAGGCTAAGGTAAGTTCCCTCCATTAATCCCTATGACATGATAACTTGTTGATCTTTAATAGTTTCTTATATAGAGATTGAAGTTGGATCAATAATTGGATCACAGATCAATAGTTGGATCGATAGTTGTCCTTGTTTCTCTCACTCTTCTCTGTAACTTTCTCAGATCTTGTCTTTTGTTCCTACAATCTTGGTCATACCATCCCTTTCTTACGTAATTCCTTCTAGGGCAAAAGGTGGTAGTGAGCTGGGAGCCTAACACATTAATTGAACTAAAATATTATATTTATTTGAATTTGGATGTAAAGACAGCTGACTTTGTTCAAGCATCTGTGGAGTGTTTAGAAAGGCAATGATTTTCTCGCTGAGGTTAGGGCACCATCTAAGACAATATTTGACCTAGGTGAGGCCCTCAAAATGTTGGTACCTTGATGGAGCAGGAGCCAGGGAGGGAGTGTTATAGGGCACAGGAGTCAAGATGAAATGTAAGTGATCTCGCTTAGTTCTACTATGGAACTCAAAGAAGCTAACCTGGGAAAGGAATGCAGAAGAGAGATCAATATAGAATCCATCACACTGACCCCAGATAAGCTGTAAAAACTGCAATAACACAGTCAACATTTTCACTGATCTGTCCACAAAAACCCCAAGATTCCTTTCTTGATCAGCTATTGCTTGCTCAGAGCCCATTAGACTATGTTTATGCTTGGAGGGTGTTTTGCCCAACCTTACTTGATATTTGCTTATAATGACTTGCACCTGCCACTTTGACAGTCACCCTGAAT
>NW_025335852.1:13718-14757 GCF_004798865.1 Varanus komodoensis | reverse complement strand
AGGTTTCAACACAATGAGCACAATGAGCACTTCAGCCTGAGCAGTATTTTCAACTCAGTACAAAACATGAAGACTTTGGAGCTCCTCCATGAAAATAGATTTGTATGATTTCCTAGTGAAGAGGATCCATGTCTAAAAGCTTCAGTCCTGAATAATATCCCCAAGTTTAACAGGGATACAAAATGTTATTTTAGTCTTCGTAGATGCTCCTTGTTGTTCAGCTCAGGCCTCAACACAATGATATAGCATTTGGGGGAGAAGATACAAACCAGTAACCCAGCACTGGAGGACATGATTGAGAAGACCTCCACAGCCACCATCTCTTTCCCCTTTGTGCTCAGGTAGGTGGGAACAAAGGACACCCACACACTGAAGAAGACCAACATGCTGAAGGTGATGAATTTGGCTTCGTTAAAAGTGTCCAGCAACTTCCTGGCTTGGAAAGCCACTGTGAAGTTGACAATGGCCAGGTATCCCATAAAGCCCAGTACACAGTAGAACATGGCGATGGACCCTTCATTACATTCCCAGATGATTTCTCGATGCATAGTGTACATGTTGAAGTGGGGGAATGGAGGAGAGGTAGACAGCCACACAGTACAAATAGCTGCCTGTACAAGAAAACATGAAACCCCACTGATGCTACCAGCCTTTTTCCCACCCACTTCCTCCTGCTGGACCCTGGCTTGGTGGCCATGAAGGCCAGAACCACCATGATGGTTTTGGCCAAGATGCAGGAAACTGCCACAGAGAAGATGATGCCAAAAGCAGTTTCTCGAAGGAGACAAGAGAGTTTCACGGGTCTCCCAATGAACAGGAATGTAGAAAAGAATGAAAACATGAAGGAAAGGAGCAAAGTGTAGGTGAGGTTCTGGTTGTTGGCTTTGATGATGGGTGTGGCTCTGTGTTTAATGAAAATCCAAAGCACCAGAGCAGTGATGAAGGAGAACATAAGAGTGAATGTGACCAAAGTGATCCTCAGAGGTTCTTCATAGGACAAGAAAACAATCTGTTTTGGAATGCACTTGTCTTTTCCCCT
>NW_025335852.1:8793-12251 GCF_004798865.1 Varanus komodoensis | reverse complement strand
CGAGCATCAGTGCTGTGTAAGATGATGGGGATAAAAAGAGGAAGCTGCGGGCCGCACCTAAAGGTAACCCAATTCACACTGAGTCCACTAGTGAACTGAAGGTTCCCTGTCATGTATAAACAATGAATATCTCCCTGAACTCTGCTGAAATGACCAAGGGATACAGATTGAAAAAGGTCTGGACCTTACCTGATTAAACCTGCTGGGCCACACAATGTCTTCCTCCCAAAGAACAAAGCCTTCACCCACAGGGGGCTTGAGATGCGTCCCTCCAACGTTCACTCTACGAAAGGACAAGTTTAGGAATGTCACCCAGTTAAGAAGATCAAACCCTTCCTCTAATGCTCCATTTTGGTCAAAAGAAACTTTTCCTCCAGCGCTGTTATTAAATGAGAGGTTTTGAAGAAAGTGTTCCAGCTACAATGGGAAAAGGAAAGGAAAGCAAATCATGAGGATTTTGATCTTTCCTGTCTGAGGGACATGGATCTTGAACCATTTAAATGTTCTGCTCATACGAATAAGAGGCATAGTAGTAGTACTAAAAAGATGAACTACGCAATTCCTGGCCTTCCAACACCACCTGGAAGACTATAGGAATTTTTGGAGTCCTACCTTCAAGGTCCAGTGACCTCAGAGGTGGGACTCCCAAGGCTGCACCCTCACCCAGCCACCTTCACTACCTGTTCAGAAGGTATTGCAAAGGCTGCCCCATTCCTGCTGAGTCTTTGTGGGAGAAGGAAGGTGTGCTGTCCAAGAACTAAGACTCAGAGCTGCAATAAAGGAGATCAGGATCCAGAGAGACAAATGCAGGATATCCATTGGATTCTCATCCCCGGTATGAATTCCATTACATCCCTATTGGTAACATGCAGGGTGGCTTTGCAGTCCTCTCCTGCTATGTGTGCTTGTGTGCATTATTTTCTCTTCAGAGATAGTTGGTCATATTGTTGGCAAATATTCATAGGTGTACACAAAGTAGCATGCTAATTGTCGGCCTTCCTCTTCATAGAGAGTGTGTTTCCCTGAAAACATCAGACTTAGAGGGCCTTCCCAGTGAGTAGAGGTCACAATGTATGCATGAAAGACATGAAAATGTTCCCAAACAAGTTTCTTTAAGGAAAAAGCTGAGAGATCTTGCTTGAGGGAGCCTGTGGATAGCTGTTTATCCATCATTTGAACAGTGTAATGGACAGTATGGTGTTGTTCTGATGCAACACAGATTTTCCTGTGTCTTTCGGATGCTCTATGTCTCATCTCCCAAGATATAGGAGGAAATGCCAGGTATTCCATTCCATGTATGGCTATTCTAATCACTACACAATACAAGACAAACAGATATAGAAATTTAAATACTGGGAAGAGGTAACAATTTTCTACTTCTGTTTTTGTAAGCTATCTCAGCTTAAATACCTAGAAATGTGGGATAAGAATTGTAAGGAGGATATCAGTCAGTGTATACAAAAGAATAATTCAGGTCACTTGTTTGTTATCTCCATGGAATAAATACAAGAATTCTAAACTTAGAGCCATCAGGTGAAAAGACTGAAAAGCTAAGTTGCTGTTCAAGAATTGGGCTTTTTCAAACACTCTAAAATTCCCCAAATTCTTAGGTGAAAATGAGAGTTGAATAAGCATACTACCTTTGCATACCATGCTTCATCAAACCAAAGGTATCTGTGAAGTATCCATTTTGCAATAATTTTAACACTCAGCTGAAATAAAATCTACTGATCCAACAGCTTTATATACACTTTCTGAGATGAGTATATCTAAAGTAAGTCCAGAAAAAAAAGTGAGTATATACCAAGGGAAGCACTGAGAACTACCTTTTGTTTAACATCTTGTACAATTCATCCCTTAAATACAATTCAGGCCCAGTAGAAAAATGCATGCCTACACAGTTAAGAATCTTTTCTTTCCTTGCACACATATGTGAGGAACTCTTTCATTAATGTATGTAGGACTTTACCTTCCATGGTTGTTGAGACAGAAGCTTCAGTCTTCCACCATCTGCCATTGTTCTCTTTTTGACTGAAGATGAAAGCATGGCCTGCACAGCATGAACCACTGTGTGGACTGCATTGTAGACACTGTAGCTGTGGCCAGTCATGCTCATTTCCAAAACGGACGCAGGAAGGGTCTCCAGCTTCTCCTCCCCACTACAGATGGGCCCAGCCTGGACACCCATCATGGAATTGGGGAAGGAACATTCAAATGCCACTTCCCAGAAGAGCTGGATGAAGCCATCTTCTTCATCCAAGGTGGGACTTCTCCTCTGAAGAAACTCAAAGAATCCCGGCACCTCCTCCGAGGGAATTGAGAGGGATAAAGCACCGTTGAGGAAGTCTATCTCAAAAGTCTTCTGAAAGGGCAGTGAGGTGAAATCCATCTGGGCTGTCATAATCCAGATCTTGCTTCTGCTGTGAAAAGGAATAGCTTCATAATTTGACAGACTGGGAAACATGCGCAAAAGTATCATGCTATCAATCTCTCCATTAATAACCACAGTATTAGCAGTGCTTCTCATGACAACATGATATGTTTTAATCCCCTGTGTAACCATGGTGTCTAAGTTATTGGAATAAGTGATTGCTGGGAATTTCTCTATAAAGTCATAACATATGTCACTTTGGGAAAACATGCTTATCATATTTTGTATAAATCGTTCTCCATTGTCATCACTCGATGCCATCACCCCAACCCAGGTCCACTTGAAATGATGCAGGATCTGAAGAATTCCCTCATACTGATGGTCTAACTTGGGGAGCATCTGGTGGTAGAAATCTACTTGTTTCTCCTTATATATCTCTGGAGAAGAGCCATAGAGCAGCTGAAGATTAATAAAAAGGACAAGAGAAGCATTATTTTCACTGTGTGTATGGAAGCAATATATGTACAAAATGGTTTTTTCCATATAATGATCTCAAAATCACAATTCAAGAATGAACAGTAAGCACATATTGAGTACTTCTTAATTAGGAAGTTTTGAAATTTTCAGAAGTTTCTGAGAAAACTATGGAACACTTAATGAATAGATGTGTGAAACTATTTCAGAACTGATGAAGGTTGTTTTCCCCTGAATTTTTGTTCAATCCATCCCATTTTCACATGTCTTTGCTTACTGACAGAGAAAGAGATTAGGAAGTTTGCGTTGTTTCAATCTATTAAAATTCTATTTAGCTCTGTATATACAGACTTTGAAAGTCATCTCCTCCACCCACTAAAAATCAAGTCCATGTAGATTTTCTGAAATATATCTGTGTGTGTGTGGTGGGGAGGAGTGGGTTTAGGAAGTATGGTTCAAATATTTGCTTGGGTTGTACTTTATTCTACTCATGGTGTTGTCTTTTCCCATTTCTACAACTGACGTATCCAAAAATGCTCAGTGGTCGGGGTAACCCTTATAGTGCATTTTTAATTCATATGAAGATGTGGGAAACACATTTTATTTGTGCACA
>NW_025335852.1:7291-8402 GCF_004798865.1 Varanus komodoensis | reverse complement strand
TTAAGATAGCTTTCCAGTGTCACACTGATTCACAGTTGTGAAGGTTGTGATAGAAAATGCAGTGTGTATGGACAGGGGATGTATTTACCCCAAAGTGAATGAGAAATGCAGCATTTCTTCTCCATCCCAATAGAGGGCCACTGCAGGTATTTCTAATGGATGGACTGCCAATTTGAACAAACATGCTGTTTCCACTTATGACCAGGACCATTTCAAATCAATCTATTTGCAGTTGCAGAATTAGCTTCTAAAGTCTCAGGAGGAAAAGTGATGAAAGTGGCAGAATGAATACCATTCACTCATTCATCAACTAAACCTGACATCAATTGGTCCAATAGGCCAGTCTGAAAGCCTGATTGACACACATCAACAAGGTGTGTCTCCAAAACAGAGAAGAGCAAAACAAATAACTTACCCAAACTCATCAAAGAGATCAAGCGAGGGACGTTTTGTGAAGGTTATCAGATTGGAGAATACGATGATCTGAGACAGGATGCCACCAATCATGAGGTCTCCGGCCTGGTAATGCTTGTGAAGAATAGGCAGAGGCTCAGAGATCTGGCATTTTGCATCACGGATCTGACATGCTGCCTGATGCAAGAGCACAAAAACCAGTATGATGAAGACCATTGTATCAATTGAAGCAATGATTGTCTTTTGGAACAGCATAAATCCATCAGCACATTCTCTTTCTCTGAGTCCTGGGCTGACCCACACAGCCTGATTAGCTGGCGAAATGCTTGCTGAGGAGCTGAGTCTGTGCACTGACCTTGATCAGTTAGCTGTCATCCAGTTCCCTTGCTCTTTCTAGCCAAGTTTAGAATGCTATTTGGACTATTAATCAGCCTGTGTTAGGCTGGGTACTGGAGCTCCCTTGAGACTCAGAGATGAGGAAGAGTCAACCCTCATTAAATTGATAGGTACACAGGTGATAACCACCTGTGGGAATTACTGGCCTCATTAATTATTGAACAAGTAAACATATTGATGCATTCTGCAGTGGGACAAGCACATTTTCACTTCCTTATCCTAGATATAGAACTGCACCATGACGACCTGCATCATGTGTGGGAATCATTGACCACCACACTGAGATTTTCCCTGTTGGCTA
>NW_025335852.1:5135-6605 GCF_004798865.1 Varanus komodoensis | reverse complement strand
GGAGAATTTCAAATTTAATAGATAACTGCGGTGGCGGGGGGGGGGGGTTGATTTCCTCACTTTCTCCTTATTAGCTGCTCCTTGATGTTCATCTCAGGCTTGAAGAGAATAAGGTAACACTTTCGGGAAAAGACACAGCCTAACAATCCAGGACTGGAGGCGAAGATGGGGAAGATCTACACAGCCACCATGTATTTCCCTTTTGTGCTCATGTATGTTGGAACAAAGGAGAGCCAAACACTGCAAAACATCAGCATGCTGCGGGTGATGAACTTGGCTTCATTGAAACTGTCAGGCAACTTCCTGGCAAAGAAAGCCACCAAGGAGCAGATGAGGGAGAGAAGGCCCATGTAACCCAGGACAGGACAGAACATGAGGACAGACCCTGCATTGCATTGTACAGTGATTTCCTCTGTGACAGAGTTCTTGTCTAAATCCAGGAATGGGGGATTGTTTCCAATCCACACAATGCAAATGACAGCTTGAACAAGTGAGCAAGAAAGCACAATGGAGGTGGCCAGTCTTTTCCCCACCCACTTCCTCATGCCTGAGTCTGGCTTGGTGGCCATGAAAGCCACGACCACCATGAATGTTTTGGCCAGCACACAAGTAACAGCCACAGAGAAGATCATGCCAAACATGGGCTGTTGGAGAAGGCAGGTCAGCTTGCTGGGCTTTCCGAGGAAGAGAAGAGAAGAGAGGAAGCAGAGCAGGAGAGAGACGAGCATGGTGTAGGTGAGGCCCCTGTTGTTGGCCTTGACGATGGGGGAGTCTCTGTGCTTAATGAAGGTCTGCAGCACCAAGACAGTGAGCAGGGAAAAAGAAAGAGCAACTGAAGCCAAAATTTCCCCATGGGCTCCTCACAAGAAAGAAAGCTGATTACTTTTGGGATGCATCTGTCTTGCTCTCTGCCTGGGTAGTGATCTTCTGCACATTCAAAACAGTCCTCAGTGTCTGAAAAGAGAAAGAAGAAGGAATCATGTCCTTGACTCAGCATATGTGAACATAAGCCTATTGGTAATTCATTGCCAATGATGACATCATGCAAAAAAGACTTGTTCCACATGCCGACCCATTTTTCAATCCTTCCAGTTTGTGTACAGGATAAATATGACTGACATTCTCCCCCAGATCTTTCCTTTGCATCTGCGTGCTAAAGAATTCTGAAAGCGATTAATGGTGAAAGCTTCTCCTTCTTCCTCCATCCTTCTCCTTCTTCCTGAATCGTTCTTCCTGCATCCTCCTTCCCACTGGTTGTGCAACTATATTTCATTATGTATATTTGAACATTTGTATTTGGACTGTGGGGGATAAATTAAGGCTCCAAATTTTGCTAGTGGTGAAACTGTCAGACCATATTGGCACCAACTCCCTTGTTCACCAGTGGAGAGAGTCATAACAAGGGAGTCTTATTTATTCTGATTTCTTTCTAATCATGGCTAAACTCAGGTTTGGATATGAGCTGATATA
>NW_025335852.1:2157-4650 GCF_004798865.1 Varanus komodoensis | reverse complement strand
GGGGTGATCTACATGGGGAACCAGAAGAGGGCAAGGATTTAAGGGCATAGATTGAAGTTATTCCCCTAGAATTCAAGGAGCTCCTCATGGCATTTGATGTTACCAAGGTGCCAGGACCTGATGTGTTAAACCTGAGGGTACTTAGAGAGTTGCCAGGTGTACTCTCATGCCCATTAGCCTCCATTTTTGAGGTCTCATGGAGAACAGGTGAGGTTTCAGAGGACTGGGGTGTGGCATCAGTGGTCCCAATTTTCCAAAAGGGTAGTAGAGAGGACCTGGGAAATTACAGACCAGTTAGTCTTATATCCCATGTAGGAAAGACAGTGAAAAGTCTCATAATAGTGAAAGATCTATTAATCCTAGATAGAGAAGGGAGGTTGGTGGCCCTGCTACATGGCTTCTGCAAACAGAAGTCCTGCCAGACAAACCTTGTAGAACTCTATGACAAGGTTTTGAAGTGGCTAGGAAGAGGGGACTCAGTGGATGTGGTTTACCTGGATTTCAGAAAGATCTTTGACAAAGTGTTGCATCAAATTCTGGTTGAGAAATTGATGGGATAGACCAATGCACTGTCCAATGGATTAGGGCATGGTTGACCAAAAGCAGAGGGTAACCATTAGTGGAGAATCATCAGGATTGCAGCCATTGACAAATGGGGATCCCCAGGACTCTGTACTGGGACCAATCCTGTTCTAGCTTTTCATCAATGACCTAGAAGATGGGGTGACCAGTCTCCTAATCAAATGTGCAGATTATACTGAACTGGGGATGATGGCCAAAACTGAGGAGCAGGTACTCAATATACAAAAGGATCTGACTGACTATGTAAGTGGGCAGGGGATAACAGGATGGTGTTCAATGCAGATAAGAGCAAGGTCTTGCACTTGAAGCATAGGAATGGGTGTCATGAGTACAGGTTAGGCGACAAGTGGCTGAAGAGCAGCACTTGTGAAACGAATCTTGGGGTATTGGTCAACTGCAGGTTAAACATGAGTCTGCAGTGTGATGTGGCTGTCAAGAAGGCAAACACCACCCTTGGTTGCATTGCCAGAAGAGTGACTTCTAGATTAAGAGAGGTATTACCACCAAACTATACAATGTTGGTACACCCGCAATTGGAGAATTATGTTCATTTCTGGGCTCTGCATTACAAGAAGGATATAGCCAGATTGGAATTAGTGCCATGTAGGGCCACAAGGATGGTGGCTGGATTGCAGGGAAAGCCATGTGAGGTGAGAATGAGGGAACTGGGTCTTTTCAGCCAGAAGGAGACTCTGAGGGGATTTGTTGGTGACATATGTATACATGATGGCNGGACTTAACACAGATTCAGAATTATAGATCTATATCATTACTAAATGAGGGTTATAAAATTTTTGCCTCTATATTGGCAGAAAGGTTGAAGAAGTTTTTAATAGACTTTATTCACCCAGACCAAAATGGTTTCCTGCCTAAAAGACAAATGAAGAACAATCTGAGGACTATCTTGAATATCCTAGAATACTATGAGACACACACGGAAAAATCAATGGCTCTGCTGTTTTTGGATGCCTAGAAAGTCTTTGATAATGTTAATTGGCAATTCATGAAGCAACAGATGGCTCAAATGGAGTTTGGGGGAAAATTCATGAATGTGATATCAAGTATCTATCAAAGACAATCGGCCAGGATTTTAATTAATGGAGAACGTACAAGGGCTATAGAGATATAAAAAGGGTACAAGACTAGGATGCCCGTTGTCACCCCTACTGTTCATTCTGACTTTAGAGGTTTTGAATAGAATTGCTAGGGATGACGAGAACATTAAAGGTACTAAAATTAGAGATGAAAAGTATAAATTGCAAGGATTTGCAGATGATTTGGTCTTTATAACAGAGGAGCCTTTTGTAACAATCCCTAAACTTTTACGATGGATTGAAGAATATGGTGAGGTTACAGGGATGAAAATAACTAAAGAAAAAAATGAAACTTTTAGTTAAAACTCTTACGCAAGATCAGAAAAAAAGACTCCAAGAACAAGTGAATTTGCAGATTGTTAAAAAGGCTAAATACTTGGGAATCTATCTTACAGCTAAATGCACAACTTTGAAAGAAGACAATTATGATAAATTATTGAAGGGTATTAAAGGTGACCTGGAAAAATGGGCCAATTTACAATTGCCTTTGATGGGAAGAATAGCACTTGTTAAAGTAAATATACTACCAAAACTTTTGTTTTTGTTCCAAATGATTCCCATAAAAATTGATTAAAATTTTTTTGAGGATCTAAATCTTCAAATTTAGAGATTTATTTCGAGAAAAAAGGAATCAAGTATTAAATTAAAAATGCTTCAGGAAACTAAAAAGAACAGGGGTTTTGGTCTTCCTGATTGGATGTTGTATTATCAAGCGTCTATTTTAACTTGGCTAAAAGAATGGATAACCTTGCAAAATAAGAGAATTTTGTATCTTGAAGGTCATGATTTGCAAATGGGTTGGCATGCTTATATGTGG
>NW_025335852.1:0-2057 GCF_004798865.1 Varanus komodoensis | reverse complement strand
TATTTTAACGTGGATAAAAGAATGGATAACCTTGCAAAATAAGAGAATTTTGTATCTTGAAGGTCATGATTTGCAAATGGGTTGGCATGCTTATATGTGGTACAAGAAACTTAAGTCTCATGGGACTTTTTTAAGTCACTTTATTAGAAGATCATTAATGTCAGTGTGGGAAAAGTTAAAGTCAAAATTGTATAATAAATTACCAAGATGACTTTCCCCAATGGAAGCCTTTGTGTATCCAAATGTATTGAACTTTGAAAGGATTATAAGATATGATGATCTTTTGGACAAGGATGGAGGCCTGAAACTAGATCAAGAAATACGAAAACAGGGACTCAACATCTCTTGGTGGTATGAGGTGCAGATGCAATCAAGCTATGCTAAAGATTGTAAAATATGGGGGTTTTATAAAGACCTAACAGCCTTTGATCAAGTGATGCTAAAAACAGATGAGAAAATGATTAAAAGAATTTATGAGTTCTTACTTGACAGGAAGATGGAAGGGGAACAGGTTAAGGAAACTATGATAACATGGGCACAAAATTTTGGATATAATGTTGAATTAGAAAAGTGGCAAAAGCTATGGGAGAGAAACATTAAAGTAACTTTAGCAACTTCGTATAAAGAAAATTTATATAAAATGTTTTATAGATGGTATTTGTTGCCAAGTCAATTAGCTAAGATGTTTCCAAATATGTCAAAGGGATGTTGGAAACGTAAACATGATGTGGGTTCTTTTTACCATATGTGGTGGACCTGTGAATGTGTGAAAAAGTATTGAATTAAAATACATAAATGGCTTGAGGAAGTGCTACAAAAACCCTTAGCTTTTAAACCTGAAATTTTCTTGTGAGGTATTATACCGGAAAATATTAGCAAGCAAGAAATGTATTTGATGCTACATTTAATCACAGCGGCGAGGATTGCGCTTGCTCAATACTGGAAGAGTGAGGAATTACCCACTGAGGAACTGATTTTAAAAAAGATTCTGGACTGTGCAGAAATGGACAGATTGACTCTATTACTGAAGGAGAAAGAAATACTGACTTCTATCAAACTTGGGACCTTTTTTATGATTGGCTGGAGAAACAGGACTTGGCTTAGATTTAAAGATGTTTTTAAATTTTTATAAATTGATCTGAACTTGATTATAGAATGTTAAAAAGATACATTACAGGGGGCTGACCCAGTACATCCGATGTATTTGACATTTTTAGTTTAAATTTTTTTTAAATAAAAATCTTTATTAAAAAGAAAAGAGATCCAGTGACCTCCAAGGTGGAACTCTCAAGGTTCCATGCTGACCCAGCCTCCTTCACAGCCTGTCCAGATGGTATTTCAAAGGCTGCCTTTACCCCACTGAAGCTTAGTGGGAGAAAACAGTGGATACACTCTAAGTATACATTTGTCTACATGTGTAAAAGGGAATTTCAGAGGGGAAGTTTTGTTTAACTTCTTGCATAATTTGTCCCTTAAATATTTTTTCTCCCTTCACATAGGAGAACTTTTTCTTTAATAATTCTTTAATTTACCCTCCATGACTGTTGAGACAGAAGAGTCAGTCTTTTGCCATCCACCATTGCTCTCTCTTTGAGTGTAGCTGAAAGCATGACCTGCACAGCATGAGCCACTGTGTAGACAGCATTGTAGACACTGTAGCTGAGTCCAGTCATGCTCATCTCGAAAACAGATGCAGGAAGGGTCTCCAGCTTCTCCTCCCCACTACAGATGGGCCCAACCTGGTCTCCCGTCATGGAATAGGGGAAGGAACATTCAAATAAATAAATAAAAAAAAATGCCTCTTTCCAGAAGAGCTGGATGAAGCCATCTTCTTCATCCAAGGTGGGACTTCTCCTCTGAAGAAACTCAGAGAATCCTGACACCTCCTCCGAGTGAATTGAGAGAGATAAAGCACCGTTGAGGAAGTCTATCTCAAAAGTCTCCTGAAAGGGCAGTGAGGTGAAATCCATCTGGGCTGTCATAATCCAGATCTTTCTTTTGTTTCGCAATGGAATGTTTTCATATTTTGACAGACTGGGCAACATTCGCAAAAGTAT
>NW_025335851.1:36457-53568 GCF_004798865.1 Varanus komodoensis | reverse complement strand
GTGTATCATTTTGAAAAGTGGAGAAACAGATGTTGTTCTAATATAAATTAGGCTAAGAAGATTAAGCTATTTTCCAAGACAAAAAACTAAATAGTGAGGATTCAGAAGAGAGACACTCAGATCTCATGTACTTCTTCCAACTGCATTAGCATCTTTCTATTTCTTGCTTTTCCACTGTGAGAGCTCCAATGTTAGTAGAGAAAAAGAGGGCATTCTGGATGGTGGTGATGTGAATCAGAGAAAAATGATGTACCCATAGTGTCCACAGCTTTCCCATGTCACATCACACACTTACCATTAGAAGAAATAGGGGGTAGCTCTTGATCTGGCATATAAAATTTCTTTCCGAGGGCAACCATTCAGGGGCTATTTTTATTGACTGATTTATTTTAAGGAAGGAAAAGATACCTGAGAAAAGGATCAACACTGTTCTTTCTTACTTGCTACATTGTCAAGAAATGTTCAGAAGGTGTTTGGCTAAGGTGGTTCCTCTGGATCTGCCCCACTCAAATCAGTAGGATTGTCCTGGTGGAGAAGTCTAACAGCATGTTCACCAGCCACAGCAGAGAGCAAGCAAGGACAAAAAAGTTTCAAACATCCTATTAAGGGGAAACGGTCCTCAGGGCCATCAAACTGGAAGATAAGACTGACGCTTTGACTGATTTGCCCTATGAGTCATTATATCTTTGTGCAAAGTCACATATTTGCTTGTTTGCAGCTCACTCTTCATGGGCCTGTCTGCTGTTGTTACAGTGTCCATGGGTTCCTGAAGGCCTAAAACCCAGAAGAAAATGAAGAATCAAAAAGATTTATGGGACTGACCAGGACGGAGTATTTTTTGCAGCAAAACGGAGAGGCCAGGAGTGGTTGGAGAATGGGACATAACAGATAAGCCCACACTGTACCATCCATAGAGAGAATGGAATGTGACAGGCATGTGTGTGTTCAAGTTAAGGAAAGACCAGCACATTCTGTGTCAACTCTGCTCAGAGGTGTTTACTGTTTGATCCAGTTGATCTAAGCTGATAGCATCAACTTTAAGGTATAAAATGCCTGGGCTTTCTAAGTCCTGTGTGTGCTTGAACAGCACTGAGCTGATCACCCACAGTCCTGATGAATCACCAAGAGGGTCCATTGGCTGTGAGTATGAGTGTTGCATGAATGCAACTGTGAATGACGCCTCTTGATATTGTTGCTGATGACAGCTGGACTTATATTCTTGTATCTCTGTATTCTTTACATTGTCATAAGGCAATCCAGGACTAGGACAATGTGGGACATCTTCGCTGGGTCCAGGTATGCCTTCCTCCCATTCTGAATTTGCCATTAAATTCTTGGGAAAAGTTTTGGTGTCTAGAAGTTTCATTGTAAGTGTGCAAATGTTCAGGAAATGTGTGTGTGCCTGGAGATCAAGCCGTAATTGCACACATTTTGCCACACTGCAAGACATTTTCATTGGACATAGATGACATAATGCCACATTATGGCCTTGTGGCAATTGAACCAAAATGGGAGAGCATTAGCTCTGGTGTTAAACCAACACATCATCATCATCATCATCATCCTGTGGCATTATGCCAGAGATGACTTTTCCCCACCAAGATCTATGAAATGTATGAAAATTATTTCTAAGTGGGTTCCTAGTTCACCCCAACTTAATTCTTATCACTATGTAGATTATATAAATCAACTGAGAAATCTTAATAAGACCCAGCTTTCACAGCAATTAGTTGCTGGTCAAAAGTGGGAGGCAATTTGAATAACTTTTACAACTAGGAAGGGGCTGCAGCATATATCTCACTGGCTGTGGCTGGACCCCTGGACCCTGGGACTGGCCTTCACCACTGTCCGCAGCCTTGCTGCCACCTTAGACGACAGTGAGGACCTCATGGACACTGTGTACAGGCCTGCTGCAAGGCTGGGGATGCTGCTGCTTCTGAGCCACCATTTTCACCACCCTCCTTCTCCACTGCCGGTGAGCTCATGGAGCTATCTGAACATGTTGCTGGCCCAACCGATGAACGAGGTCACACTCTGGACCTGGTTTTCTCGACAGGACAAGTAGATGATGATCTGGAAATGAGAACCTTTTGTTTAACAACTCTAGCATGGCCAGATCACTTCCTCATGAAGTTTAAACTCAGGGCTGACCTCTCCCTCTGTAAGGGTGCAGACCTTATTAAGATGGTCTGTCCTCAAAGCCATATGGATCCTGATGGATTCCCGAGGGCTCTGGGGGATTTTCCTGTTGATAAAGCAGGCACTCCTGTTGATGATCTGGTTGATTTGTGGAATGGGGAAATGACCAGGGCTATCAACACGTTCGCTCCTAAACATCCTTTCCCACCTAGCAGAGTCTGCTCAGCACCATGATACACGCCTGAGTTGTGAGCGATGAAGCAGGCTGGGAGAGGATTAGAGTGCAGGTGGAGGAAATCACCAGATAAATATAATCAAACACACTTACATGCTCACTATTGAGCTTATGCTGTGGCAATGAGGATGGCAAAGAAGCAATTCTTAACTGCTTCCATAGCCTCCTCACAGTGCCATCAAGTGCAGCTTTTTTGAGTGGTGCACAGCTTAATACACTCTGGCCCTAAAAAAGATCCAGTGGCACCATTGATAGTCTGCTGAGACAACTTTGTCCAGCACTTCAAGGAAAAAATTGCTCAGATTCGTCATGAGCTGGATTCCACAGGTCATAAGATTCTATTACAGGAACTGTCCAGAGTGCCCTCTGGTCCAGCATTATTGGATAAATTACAGTTGTTGCGGCCTGATGATGGGGAGAAGGTGCTTGGACTGGTATGCCCCACCACCTGCTTACTCTAACCTTGCCCTTCATGGCTACTTATGAAAGCAAAACATGGGGTTCGTACCTGGATCCAAGAGGTTATTAACACCTCACTGAGGGAGAACTGGCTCCCTGCCCCTTTGAAGCAGGTGGTGATCAGACCTGTCCTAAAGAAGGCATCCCTGGACCAGAGGTGGCTGCCAATCATAGACAGGTGGCCAACATCCTGTTCTTGGGCAAGGTGTTGCAGTGGGTGATGAGCCTCCTACTCCTAACCCGGCCAGCCTGTTCAGAAGGATACCATGGTCAATCGTATTGAAAGCCACTGAGAGGTCCAGGAGAACCAACAGGGATGCACTCCCCCTGTCCCTCTCCCTGCACAGATCATCATACAGGGAGACCAAGTCAGATTCAGTGCCATAACCAGGTCTGAAACTGGACTGAAATGGGTCCAGATAATCCGTTTCATCCAAGAGTGCCTGGAGTTGTCCCACCATCACCTGCTCTAACACTTTGCCCAGAAACGGGATGTGGGCCACTGGTCTAAAATTGGTGGCCCCTCTGGATCCAGGGATGCCTTCTTCAGGATAGGCTGGATCACCGCCTCCTTCAAGGGGGTAGGGACCCGGCCCTACCTCAGTGAGTTGTTGACAACCTCCCGGACCCAGGGACCAATCCTGTACCTGGCTTCTTTAAGTAGCCAAGAGGGGCAAAGGTCCAAGATACAAGTGGTGGAACATACCTTTTCAAGCACCTTGTCCACATCATCAGGCCGCAATAACTGAAACTCATCCAATAATGATGGACCAGACAGTGCTCTGGACACCTCCTGTACTGGATTCAAATCAACTGTGGAGTCCAGATCGTGGTAAATCTGAGCGACTTTTCCCCTAAAGTGCTGGGCAAAGTCATCACAGCAGGCTGCCAGAGGTGCAACCACTTCCTTCTCCTGGCCAGAATGTATCAGGCCTCGCACCACTCAGAAAAGCTCTGCTAGACGGCACTGTGAAGAAGCAATGGAAATGGAGAAGAATTGCCTCTTTGCTGCCCTCACTGCCACAGCATAGGCACAATAATGAGCACATAAGTGTGTTCGGTCAGATTTGTCCCGAGATTTCCTCCACCTGCGCTCCAGTCATCTCCAAAGTCTGCTTCATCGCCCTTAACTCAGGCGTATACCATGGTGTCGAGCAGGCTCTGCTAGGTGAGAGAGGAAGCTTAGGAACAATCGTGTCGATTGCCCTGATCATCTCCCTATTCCACGAGTCGACCAAGACATCAACAGGAGCGCCAGCTTTATCTGCTGGAAAATCCCCTCTGGAATCCATCTGGATCCTTCTGGCTCTGAGGGGTGGACCATCCTAATAGGGCCCCCACCCTTCCAGATGGAGAAATCAGACCTGAGCTCAAACCTCACAAGGAAGTGGACTGACCATGACAGAGGAGTCAAGATCAAGTTTCTCACTTCCAGGCCACCCTCCTCCTGTCCTGTTGAGAAAACCAGGTCAAGCATGTGATCTCTTCCATGGGTTGGGCCGGTGACATGTTGAGACAGCCCCATGGCTGTCATGGAAGCCATGAAGTAGATGAATAGTTACCACTTTGGTGGGAAGGTAGCAGCATTCCATGCACCTCGGTGTTTGGTCATGCCGGCCACATGACCATGGAAACTGTCTATGGACAAACACTGGCTCCCTTGGCTAGGAAATGGATATGAGCACCACCTCTTAGAGTCTAACATGACTGGACTTTAATGTCATGGGGAAACCTTTACCTTTATTGACCTATAAAGTCCTAAAAGTCTTGAGACCAGGATACCTGAAGGAACTTCCTTTTCCCTATATGCCCTCCTGCCCCTTAAGATCTGCAGCAGAAGCCATGCTTCAGGAACCCTCCTTGAAGGAGTTTAGGAGAGAGAACACTTGGAGGAGAGCTTTCTCTGCAGTGGTGCTCCAGCTGTTAAATGTGCTTTCCAGAGAAGTTTGCCTGGCACCGATGTTATATGCTTTTCAAAGTTTAAATATTTTAGTTATGATTTTATTTATATCCTCAGTCATGTGTTATTTTGTTGTTGATTGATGTATTTATTAGATGTAAGCCATCCAGAGACAAACTGTAATGGATGGGATCAAAATAGACAAATAACTAAATAATTAAAATAAACTATACCTATGCTCCTCAGGACTGAGTGGACACAGCACAGCACAGAAGTGGTACTAGATCCCCTGCATATCTGAAAAGGAGGCAGAGCGAGATACTACTTGTTGTCCTTTTCATGTTACAAGTTACTCCGCCCATGTCCACTGTCTGCTGTCCCACTTTTCCTACTTGTGGAAGAAAGCGTTGCCCACTTATTGAGCTCTCGCTCTGTCACACTTGCTGCTTTTGTCAACCAGAAGAAGGAACGATTTGCTACATGATCACCTGCAGGTTCCATAAGTTTGTGACTGAGTATAATAACAGATTGTTCTTCTGTGTATGCTCATTGCCTCCATATGTTCATTGGTGGTTCCTATATAACACGTAACATTGCTGATGTTAAGAAACAAATCCATATTTTACATCTAGAGTGGAAAATGGAAGGTTTTATTGTTCTGCATGCTGAAGAAAGCACACCTTGGAGAAAAGGTACCTTTAAGAAAATGTTGACCTCTGAAGCTTCTTCCACACATGATTGGGCATAATCAACATATATGTATTGCTCTCCAAATTTATTCATTTTTAATACAAGGATACTACATATCCACTACATATCATGAGGGAAATAACAAAAACAGTATTGCATGAAGTGGAATAATTTTATTTGAAAATAGGCTTAAATTTACCAAAGCTACACCAAGCCTACCTTGGGGCTGGGGAAAGGCAGATGGGAAGCCATGGTTAACAGCACAATCCTACTGTATATGTAAAAGCAAGGAACACCTCAGGGCAGTCCATGACATACAACCCATGCTCTCAGCCACATACAGTTTTCTCTTGACCCTTTTCCAACAGCAAATATGGTCCACCTAAAATGTGCACAGTTATATGCCAGCTGGGCTCACTGAAGTTTCTGAACAAATCCTGAAAGGGAGCCACACATTAATGGAAAAATGTAACTGATCCTGTTCAACGCTATTCAGTGTGACAAGATTCATGCCAAATGCTTGTACAGATGAAAGAAAAAACTGAACAACTTCAGTCAAAGCAATTCTCTGACTACCTCTGCCATCAATGTAATGTCGTCCTGTTGATATTACTGCACTTGAATTGTGTGAGAAATAGTTGCCATGCTCAATGGAGTTCAAAGTTTCCCTCTTTCTTTTCCAGATCAGCAGCCACCTGGCAACATTTATTCCAAGATTAGATTCACCCTTAATGGAAACCAGCCTTTATTTCACCAGTACAGCTATTAGTTTCCACCCACATTTCCAACTTATTCAGTAAATATTGGAGTAAAGCATAGACACTATAGTCAATAGGCTTATCAATCTGTAATTTTTAGGCCAAGGTTTCTTAGCAGTTTTAAAGATGGTGACCATGTCACTAGGAGTTACAAGCTTTCAGAGGGGTAAAAATTGTTCCACTCAATGTTCAGCTCTAATGAAGTAGGCGCTACAGCAGAATACAGTGACAGGGCTCTATTTTACCTCTTTATCTTCTTGTCAAATGCCTTTTCAGATTTAGCTCAGGCATCGCTATAATGCTATAGCATTTAGGAAGAAAAATACAAGCCAATAGGCCTGCCCCAGAACTTAAGATGGAGAAGATCTCCTCAGCCACCAGGTATTTTCCTTTGGTGCTCAGGTAGGTTGGGAAAAAGGAGAACCACACACTGCAGAAGATCACCATGCTGAACGTGATGAATTTGGCTTCATTGAAAGTGTCCGGCAACTTCCTGGCTAGGAAAGCCACAGTAAACTGGCAATGGCCAGCAAGCCCATGTAGCCCAAGACACAGTAAAACATCACAGCTGAACCCTCATTGCATTCCAGGATGATTTGGTCCTTTGTTGAGTGCCAATACTTATCTGGGAATGGAGAAGAAGTACTTAGCCAAAGTATGCAAATGACTGCCTGTACAGAAGAGCCGGAGAAGACAAGAGAAATGGCCACCTTTTGCCCCACCCATTTCATCATTCTGGATCCAGGTTTGGTTGCCATGAATGCCAGGACCACAATCATGGTTTTTGCCAAAACAGATGAAAGGGCCACCGAGAAGATGGTGCCGAAGGCAATTTGTCGGATGAGGCAGGCAAGCTTTTCAGGCTTTCCAATGAAGAACAAGGAGGAGAGGAAGCAAAGCAAGAGGGAGATGAGGAGGATGTAGGTCAGGCCCCGGTTGTTGGCTTTGATGATGGTTGTGTCCATGTGCTTCGGAAATATCCCCAGGACTGAAGTTGTCATCAAAGAGAAAGAAACAGCCAATAAAATAAAGATGATTCCTAAAGGTTCTTTGTAAGAGAAGTAGCTCACAGCATGGGGGAGGCATGGATGTTGGTTCTTGTTGGGATATTGATCTTCTGGGCATTCCACACAGGCATCTATGTCTGTAAAGGAAATGCTGTTTTAAGGTGTCAGAAAAAGAAGCAATGCTTTGGGGAAGAAGGCATCAAATGACCTGAAGCTGTTGAGATGCTGCATGAAACCACTTTTGCACATTTGCTCTTTTTTATGTTTATACTGAGCTGGTGTAAAGATCAGCGAAGTATTTCAGTATTGGCCAAAGAATGTCATTCAGATCTCCTGGTGGTGCTTGAAGGACATTCTGTCCCCATCTGCTCCTCTCCTAAGAAACATGGAAGACTCATTCTTGTCTAACATTGAGATGATTTGCCAGGTTCACTAGGATGATTAAAAATGAACTTCAGACATGTACCACAGAGAATACATAGAGGTATTGGGAGGCCCTGCTTTGGGAAGTTTAACTAGAGCTTTTAAAACTAATGACCTTCCTGATGAATATTTATTCAGGTAGGGGCAGGTATTTGTATCACGCTTATTGCTCTTTTGAGAACAGCATCAGGAGCCTGGACAGAGCTGCAGCTTCTTCAAATCTCTTCTCCTCAGCATTGTTTGCGAAGAAAGTAAGATCATTTCCACCTGTGCAAAACCAAAGTTCCAAGAATGGAATCATGCTGACTTTCAGATTCACATAATAAAAACTGGATTGAAGTGATTAGAATTAGTTCCCCTTTGTTTAAGAATCTCACTAAGCAGACAGGAGGACAAAAGTATTCTGGGTGCTGGCATTGGTTTCCCACAAGCAATCATACATAATTTTCATCAAGCATAATCTAAAGAATTTTTTTTTGTTTACCCACAAATCATGTCCAACCCTCCCCACCATGACCCCATGGAAAACTCCAGCCTCTCCTGTCCTCCACCATACCCTGGAGTCCACCAAAGCCCACTCCTTCCTCCCCAGTGAGCCCATCTAGCCACCTCAACCTCTGCCATCCCCTTCTCCTTTTGCCTTCAATTGTTCCCAGCATTGGCATCTTCTCCAGTGCGTCCTTCCTTCTCATTAGGTGACCAAAGTATTTGAGTTTCATCTTCAGTGTCTAAACTTCTAAAAAGCAGACAGGTTGATTTCCTTTAAGATTGACTGGTGTGATTTCCTTGCAGTCTGAGGGATAGAACTGGATGCCATGATCTTAGTTTTCTTAATGCTGAGTTTCAAGCCAACACTTGTGCTCCCCTTCTTCACACACATCAAGAGGCTCTTTAGTTCCTCTTTACTTTCTGTCATTACAGTAGCATCATCTGTGTATCTGAGGTTGTTGATATTTCTCCTGACAATCATGATTCCGACTTGTGATTTATCCAGCCCAGCTTTTCGCATGATGTACTCTGCGTATAAGTTAAATAGGCAAGGCAACTTTACACAGCCTTGCCTTACTCCTTTCCCAGTTTTAAACCAATGAGTAGTTCCATGTACAGGTCTCACTGTTGTTTCTTGACCCACATAGAGGATTTGCAAGAGACAGAGAAGATGGTCTGGTACACCCATCTCTTTAAGAACTTGCCACAATTTGTTGTGACCCACACAATCAAAGACTTGAGCGTAGTCTATGAAGCAGAAGCAGATATATTTTCTGGAAGTTCATATCTTTCTCCATGATGCACCATATGTTGGCAATTTGATCTTGAGTTCCTCTGACTCTTCGAAATCCTGCCTGTGCTTCTGATAGTTCTTGGTCCACATACTGCTGAAGCCTAGCTTGTAGGATTTTGAGCATAAGTTTGCTCGCATGTGAAATGAGCACAATTGTACAGCAATTTTAACATTCTTTGACATTGCCCTTCTTTGGGATTAGAATGCAAACGGACCTTTTCCAATCCTGTGGCCACTGTTGAGTTTTCCAAATTTGCCAGCATACTGAGTGTAGCGCCTTAACTGCATCGTTTTTTAGGATTATGAAGAATCTTAGTATCTAATTTTTCTTCAGTACACTTTCAGCCTTTTCATCAGCACATATAAAAGTCACTAATTAACTCTTCTGCACTTGTCTTACTTGATTTCTTAAATTACCCTTTGACATAAAATACATCACTTCCAAACTTAAGTATATGAAACATGGAAACTGATCAGGTGAGTCTGGATTTAATTTTTGGCCACTTTGATATAATACGTTGCATAAAGGCTCCTACCCCTCCTTCCAGACATCATCCCTTCTGGGCATGGGGCACAGTCATAGCAGCAAAATCTCTCCCCTTCCCTCTTTTTCCTGAAAGAGCCAGGAGAGCAGTAGTCACTGCACCTGGAAATGGGCACCACCTGGACAGGAACACAAAAGGGAGAGGGGCATTGTGAAATTAGGTCCTACTCTTGTCTCATCTTTATATATGTTCTCCCAGCATGGCATGACAAAAGAGCTTTGTTTACTCTGTGTTCTTTTTGTGTAACAGGCAGTTTGTACTTCCTTGTAGGAAAATTATAAAATGCAAAACAGCAATCAGTATTGTAGCTGCAACAGATTGCTGATTTACTGCTTATGAACACTGACCAGAAGCAGCTTTGAGAGAAATTGTAAAAGCATAATAAATGTGGAGTGGACATGTGAGGAAGCAGATTTTGTGTTCATTCCAAATGTAACCTATTAAGGGGTTATACAATCTCTGAATGTGATTTGGAAGCTATAACTTGTACAACTGACAGCTGCCAGATGGTGGGAGGGGAAGCAGAAGACCTGAGATCCTGCAAACATTATGCATTTCACAATCTCATCCCTGGCTTCTTTCCTTAGAATGATGGAAAATCTGATGTGACAAATTCCAGTTGGATCTCCACAGTTTCTCCTACACAGGGAAAGAATGAGGCATGTATGGGATGAGGGGACTCTTTAGTGTTTTTGCCAATGCTGCCAGTGAACACCAAAGTAGCTATGAAACACACATTTCATGGTAACGGACATTTCTTGGATTACTTCCCATAAGTGAGTTCAGGGGCTTTGTGGAACTGCATGTTCTTCTGACCTGGTTGAAACTTCTGTGCCACATGATTATATTATCTTCAAGGGTCAGCGCTTTCCCTGTTGGAGCCTGGGGTTCCAGTCTTCCAACTTTTGCTCTAGCAAAGGAGTTGTTGGGAAATGTTACCAAGTTTTTAACATCAAAACCTGTCAACAATTTTCCATTTTCATCAAAACTCAAATGGTCTCCAGCACTATTGTTGAACATGAGTTTTCGGAGGATAGCATGGAACAGAGTTAAAGAAAAAAAGAAGCAAGAAGGGAAGGTGCAACAAAATGATGAAATATCTACAAGAAATTTCACTTGAGCCTGATTACTCACAATACAGAATGCTGTCATGACTGGCCTTGCCTCAAGACATACTGAGTACCACAGCTGGCAGGAGGGCTCCCATACCCTCAAGCGGTCCTTGGCTGCCATCACTTACCCTCAGTCAACCAATTCCTGCCATGTAATTCTGTGCACCAGCCCTCTATGACTCTGCCGACCACATCCGTTTGCCTAAGGTGGAATTATCAAGGAGATGGCCCTGAAGACCTCTTGTGTGGTGGGTTCTCCATGGAGAGACAATATACTATAGAGATACTTCATCCACTCTGAACCACCTCACTTCATTCCTCACTCCAAAGAAAACCCCACCTACTGCAAGTAGCATTCCTGGGCCACTGCTGGTAAGACATTTTAAGAGGGGAAGGTTGAAGCAGAGGAGGAGCAAGTGTTTAGTCCTTATGCTTTGGGTGCATGAAGACTTGGGATTGTTCTGAACATTGATGATTCCAATCACAGTAGTAAGAACTGCATTTTGCTAAGTTGTCTTCCTCCTCCTTTTGATTTTAGATGGGTGGCATCTTGTGATACTGAAAAACCACCACCATATCCCTCCACAATTCTCTGCCATGCTGCATATTAAAACTATGTGTGCACTCTGAGCCACGTCTGTTCATTCCTCACTCTGAGGAAGATGCCATCCCTGGTGAGTAGCAACCTCGCCATGCTGTGTATTCCAAATTCATGATTGTATCCTTCAGCTACCCAGCAGGGTCTTAACATAATTCTCCCACTCCTTCTCCGGCAATTGTTCCTGCCATAGGATGCTCCATGAAGGCCTCCTATCACCTACTATCCTGCTGTGATAAGGAAAAAAGGAAGCAGGAACCCTCAAAGTGAAATTAAGAGCCCTAGCTGCATGTTCTAAAAGGGCTGTCTCTCCCTGAGCAAGCCTCAGTTCCTGGTACTAGATCTATACAAATGCTGTGAAGTACCTGCCGCAGCAAAGGTTTGTAGACCAGAACTTGGCTGAAGAATTTGGCCAAATGATTTTGGAAGTATACCAAGATTTTGTTTGATATTTTGAGGGAAAGCAGGTGAATTCCCTGTGTCCTAAAACTTTGACATCTGTTGCTAGAAGCTGAGTATAATTGGAGAGATTGCTGCTGGCTTTTGATTTTTCTCTGCTTTTCAGGGGAAGAAAGTTACACCACTCTTTCTAGAGGCACCTGGGCTTAACTTTGTTGCTGTAGCACTGACTCATTCATAGGTGGGTTCGAATGCCCAAGAAAACCTGCCTTGAATTGTGTGGCAGCATTCTTCTGATAGCTTTCTTGGGAGGTGTTCACAGGAGAAGCTCAAATAATCTGTGTTCTTTGCATTTACCCACCTGCCATACTCCCACTTTGTGAAGCGCCTGACTCACTGCTCCTACCCCTCTCCCCCTGGATGCAGAGATGGCATGCAAGGCCTGTGCGATGGCATGCATGGCATTGTAGACACTGTAACTGTGCCCCGTCATGCTCATTTCAAAGAAAGTGCTAGGAAGACTCTCCAACCGTTCCTGGCCAGTGCAAAATGCATTTCCTTCCCCACTAACCTTTGGAATGTCTACTCGACAGTTGAAGACCTGCTCCCAGAAATCCTGAATGAAATTATCTCCTTTCCTCCAGTTAGGCCTTACGATCTGAACAAACATTTCAAATCCAGGTGGTTGTCTTGAATGAACTGCAAAAGATATGGCACCATAGAAATGCTGGCTGTCCCACAGCCTTTGAAAAGAGAAAGATTCAAAATGCCATTGAGACGTTGTAATCCACATTTTCTCCAAAGTTGGCCATGACCATATTGGTGCTGCAAAGAACATTGTTCTCAAACTCTGCCAGGATGGGTGTTCTCCATGCACAAAACAGGCATTGACTTTTCTTTCCATGAGAACTGGATAATTTTTTAGCACTTCTAAAAGCCGACCTGCAAACTCATCCAAATAAGTCCGCTCTAGCAATTGAAATATGAAGGCATGACAGATATCATTCTGGGAAAGCAGCGGGACCACAGCCTGCAAGAACTTGTCCCCATAGTCATCGTCCACTGCCAGGAGCCCAATCCATGTCCATCCAAAATGCTGAAGTAAGTGCACAACCCCCAGATACTGATGAGATTCCTTAGGCACCATCTGGTACAGAAATGGGAATTCTGTCTTGTCACCATGTGCTGGGGAAAAGGACCCATAAGTGAGCAGAAATCAAATGCATCAAAGGACACAGATGGATTAGGAGATAATGTCAACTTCTGTCCTGTGGAATTTCCATGATTCATGGAATGAGCCTACCTGTGGGATCTTGTACATGGCAGTGATGATGGCCATAATTTCAGAAGCTTCAGTTTTAAGTCCTCCAATGACAGCAGCTATTTTTTTCTGAGCACCACACCGAGTTCCCCATCACCTGGAAGGAAGGAACACTCAGCATGATCTCCGTTCCAATGCCTGACTCACAGGTGTGCCATGTGACACTCCCCTCAAATACTCCAAATGTCCCCACCCTTCCATGCATGTGAAGCTCTGAGGGTAGCCTTGCCCTGGGTCTTCATAAAGGGCTTGTGGTCCATGAAAAATGACTGTGAATTCGCAGGCAAAGGCATAGATTGTTCTTTCAGAGATATATTAAAATGCTGCAGCAAATTCCCTCTCATGAGCCAGGCTTCTTAACATGAATGACAAGAATGTCAAACTCTCACTCACAGGCAGGGGCATACTGCACAACTAGTGCATGGGCAGGTGGTATTGTTTTTTGATAACAGAAGCTATAAACATTGTAGTACTTCCAAAAACATTGTGGTATGTTCCAAAAACCAAACTCAGCTTGGTTTTTAGAAATCATGAACACAAATAGCTGTCTGTTCTTTTGATTGTTTTCACCACCAATATGGAAAACACAGTTTTTAAGTTAATATCTGTTTTGGGTTCTGGTTGTTTAACTTGTTTTGCTTGCATTCTTGCATAACCTTTTGGTTACTGTTGCGTTGTTTCCATATCTACCTTTCGTAAGCCATCCCAGGAGCAATATGCTGGGCGAACGGTATATAAATGTCATAACATAACAATAATTTATAATAAAGAATAAATATGAATGCAGTTCAAAATGGAACTGCAGCCAGTGATGAGAGCCATTTGGTCAGTGGCCACTTTTGACAAGCTGACAACCTACCAGCCAGACAGTGTCCCTGAAAGCTGTAGCTATGTGGCACTGTCAGAGGTGTCCTCTCTTGGCCCACCTTCTGCCCCATTGATCATCTCTGGGGCAGAAGTGGGCGACCAGATGGTGAGTGAGAGGTGGAGGCTCAGTAGGCAAAAAAAGTGGGAATAAGTCAGGCATTGGCACCCAGGCAGGGATCGCACACTGCAAGAGATGTCCTCTCTGACCCCACCTCCACTCACCAGAGGTCCCATCGCATGCTTGAACAGGAGGGCTTGGAAGCAGCATCTGGCAGCATGTGGTTGGTCCCCCCACCACCACCCTTTTCTGCTCCTGCAGCAACATGGAGGTATAAGAGGAGGGCAAGTGCAGTTTCCTCACTTCTCAGACCCACTTGCCAGAATGGCGCCTGGGTGGATGTCGGGTGGGCGCCGGGTGGGCGACAGCTCTCTGGTGAGAAGAAAGAGGGATCAGCAGAGAATCAGCACTGCTTCCCACCGGAAGCAGATGCTCAGCTGTTCCTTACCCCTTTCTGCATGCAAGGAGCTTCCATTTGACCTGTGTGGATGGCACAGCTGATTTCTGCCCCTGTGGCAAGGGGCTCTTGTGGTGCATGTGGTGGGCCAGAGAGGTTAATCCTTCCCACAGCAGCACCTGGCTGATTCTCACATGTCCCACTCACTCCGATTTGGAGGGACTTTGCTCCTGTGCATGCAGAGGAGAATCCATTGAGGCAGGGAGGCCCTTACATGGTGCCACTGCTCTGTGACTGTTGACCTCTCCTCCTTCCAGACAGGAGGGGCTTCCTCCAGGTTGCTGCAGAGGGGGATGCAGCTCCTTTCTGCAGCACTGCCCAGAGGATTTCATCCTCTTGGCCAGCACACAGATGAAGAACATGCTGCACCTGCCCCTGGCTGCTTTGTCCTCTGAAGTTCCAAATCCTGTGCAATCTGCTGAGATTCTAGACTGCTTTGAGATGGAGTTATCGGTCATGGCTGCATCTCCCAAAATCACAGCCCTCCTCCTTCAACTAACATTTATCAAATGCGGTTGAGGCCAGAGGTTTAAAGGAATTTTTCCACCACCCCAAACTTATAGCACATGATTTCTTCCACCTCCTATGCTCTGAATTAGACATGCAAGTCATGCAATTGTTCACAAAGCGCACACAGTTTTAAACGCCTGTCTTTCTCCCTTATATGTTCCAAGGTGGTCATCTACAAGGTGTCCAAGTAATGTTTCACAGCATAGAAAGTGTAAATGAGTGAAAAACTCAGAGAATGGTGAAAAACCCAATTAGTTATCAATGGAGATGCACCAGAGTTCTAAAGATTTTCTCCCACTAAAACATAATGCAGTATGGAAGTGGAAATTCCAGACAGAATGAAAAAATGTTCTGTTCCATTGAAGACAGAATAATTGACATAAGTACACATTTTCTGAGTCATTTGAATTGTTCTAGACTTACTACAGGAACCTTAGCACAAAACTTTTCAGCAGTATAATTAGAGTCTGCTTTCAGCTGAGATGCCCAATGAAATGTGTATTAGAATAGACTAGGGTATTGTCTCAGGCTTACCTATTTTGCTTTCCCATCCTTATCAGAAGTCTCTTCTCATTTAGTGCAGGCCTCATTAAAATGATGAAGCATTTGGGGGGTAAAATGGGAACAAATAAGCCAGCACTGGAGGTTAAGATTGAGAAGATCTCCACAGTCACCAGGTATTTTCCTTTGGTGCTCAGGTAGGTTGGGACAAAGGAGAACCACACACTGCAGAAGATCACCATGCAGAACGTGATGAATTTGGCTTCATTGAAAGTGTCCGGCAATTTCCTGGCTAGGAAAGCCACAGTAAAGTTGGCAATGGCCAGCAAGCCCATGTAGCCCAAGACACAGTAAAACATCACAGCTGAGACCTCATTGCATTCCAGGATGATTTGGTTCTTTGCTGAGTGCCGATTCATATCTGGGAAAGGAGGAGAAGTACTTAGCCAAAGTGTGCAAATGACTGCCTGTACAGAAGAGCCAGAGAGCACAAGAGAAATTGCTATTCTTTTCCCCACCCATTTCGTCATTCTGGATCCAGGTTTGGTGGCCATGAATGCCACAACCACAGTTGTGGTTTTTGCCAACAAAGCGGAAAGGGCCACCGAGAAGATGGTGCCGAAGGCAATTTGTTGGATGCGGCAGGCAAGCTTTTCAGGCTTTCAATGCAGAGCAAGGAGGAGAGGAAGCAAAGCAGGAGGGAGATGAGGAGGATGTAGGTAAGGCCCTGGTTGTTGGCTTTGACAATGGGTGTGTCCTTGTTCTTCAGAAAAATCCCCAGGACTGAAGTTGTCATCAAAGAGAAAGAAACAGCCCATATAGTAAAGATGATTCCTAAAGGTTCTTTGTAAGAGAAGAAGCTCAAAGTATGGGGGAGGCATTCAGTTTGGTTCTTGTTGGGATAGTGATCTTTGGGGCATTCCATGCAGGCATCCATATCTGAAAGGAGAAGATGGAGCAAGAGGAACAGGGGGGTGGGGTAGAAGAGTGAGCAGGGAGGAGAATGGTTATAGTTCTACTCTTGCAAGAGTTCCAACAGTGTGCTGTGGAAAGGTATCCATTATTACTGAAGAACCACCCAGTCAAATATCTTCTCAAGTACTCACTTTCCCTCCTTGGGAAAGTAGCAGTGACAAACAAAGATAATACCAAGTCAAGCTAAACTAAAACCAAATTCATTGCCTCGGAGTTTAATACTTTATTTCATTTAAAGTAAAATGCCCACAATTGATTCCCACATGGTAGAGCATTTGTGCACTTGGTATACAAATCAAAATGTGTTTTTGATTGTAATAGGTTGGTGTGCACGATCATAGCAGCAATGAATCAGGAAGCACATGATTCAGATCTCATCTTGTGAAATGTTGCCTTGGTTTGAAACCTAACAGATACTGGAAGACAGAAAGGAGAGAAAATTGCAAAGAGCTTTCAAACCTTTCCTTGGCCCTAATTACTGGGGATAAGGGGATATTTTCATCAGACGACAGCAGTGGTGAGAAGAACGGGTCAAACCAGACACCTCTGCTGGATCAGCTCACTTCCTTCTGGTTCTGCAGTTCTCTTTGCTGAGCAGATAACATCAATTCTGCATAGCTACAATTTAAGTATAGCATGTTATAGGTATATGTCGTTCTGGGAGAGTTAATCCACCAATCCTCAGTTAGTGCTTCCATCTCATCAACAATTACTTTTGAAATACATTGGTGGCAGTTTTCACTGATCTATCTGAGGACAGCAATTTCATGTACTGCAAATTAGATTCAATTTAGAAAGTGGCTGTCCTGTGCTTCAGAATCTCATTAGCCAGGTGAGGGTGTTCAAGGATAGGCTAGACATGCACAAGGTAGGCA
>NW_025335851.1:27389-36357 GCF_004798865.1 Varanus komodoensis | reverse complement strand
GAGTAGGTGAGGTCCCGGTTGTTGGCTTTAATAATTGGAGTGTTTCTTTTCTTAATGAATGCAGCTAGCACCAAAGCTGTGAGAAGAGCAAAGGAGAGTGCCAAGAAAGTGAAAGTCATCCCCAAAGGCTCAGAGAAAGAGAGGAAACTGAGGCTCTTGGGAATGCAGTGGTCTTGCTCACTGTTTGGAAATTCCTCTTCTGGGCAGTAGGAGCAATCATCCATATCTGAAAATCAGAGGAAACATATGTCAAACCTCATGGTCATGGGCTCAGGCATATGCTGACTCAAATCATCCTATGACGTACTTAGAGCCAGTCTTTTCCTTCTGCCTGGAAAATGCCTTGACAAATGCACAATATGTTTTTGAAAGTAGTTGCCAGTCACGGGGGGATTTTTGAAGATGCATAGCATGTAATGAATGGGAATCATGAAAGCAATCATCTGTGGTGGAATCCAAGTGTGTTACTGTGGAATTTCTGAGAAATAATGCTAGGTGTGCAAAGGGAACATTCATGTTTAAGGTAAGTCTACCAATTTGGGGTCTTTAGAACAACCACAGCTGGCCTGCACTCAGGTGGAGCATAAGTTGTGGCCGGGGGGTGCTGAAGGAGAGGTGAGGGCCAAGACACAGCCATCTGCCACCACCCCAAAGAGATGGAAGTGGGTGATCATCCTTTTGAGGTGGCTAGACAGAGGGGATGTGGTTTAATTGGATTTGAGCAAGGTCTTTGACAAAGTGCTGTAAGATATACTGGTTGAGAAATTGAGGAGCTTTGGGATAGACCAATGTACTGTCCAACGGATTAGCACATGGTTGAAGGACAGAAAGCAGAGAGTATCTATTAGTGGGGAATCAACGGGATTGTGGTCAGTGACGAGCGGGGTCCCTCAGGGCTCTGTCATCAATGACCTTTAAGAAAGGGTGACCAGTCTACTGATAAAATTCACAGATGATACTAAAATGTGGGCAGTGGCCACAACTGAGGAGCAGGTACTCCAGATCCAAAAGGATCTGGACAGACTATGGAAGTGGGCAGGGGACAAGAGGCTGGCGTTCGATGTGGATAAGTGCAAGGTCTTGCACTTGGGGATATAAATGGGTGTCATAAGTACAGGTTAGGTGACAAGTGGCTGGAGAGCAGCACTTGTGAAAGGGTTCTCAGGGTATTGCTTGACTGCAAGCTAAACATGGGTAAGCAGTGTGGTGCGGTGGTCAAGAGGGCAAATACCACCTTTGGCTGCAAAGCCAAAAGCGTGGCTTCTAGATTGAAAGAGGTATTATTACCACTCTATATGAATCTCACATGCCCGCAACAACAGTATTGTGTTCAGTTCTGGGCTCCACATTATAGGAAGAATATAGCCAATTTATAATCAGTGCAGTGTAGGGTCACAAGGATGGTGGTCAGGTTGCAGGGAAAGCTGTATGAGGCAAGACTGAGGGAACAGAGTCTTTTCAGCCTGGAGAAGAGGACACTCTGAGGGGATCTGTTGGTGACAGATAAGTATGTGAGTGGGTGTCACATGGAGTTGGGCAGAGACCTGTTCTCCCCTGCAGAGGAGGGTAGGATGGGTTCCAATACAGCAAAGCTCAGGAAAACATGGTTCAATTTGGATGCCAGGAAGTACTTCCTGACAGTTAGGATCACTAGGGTATGAATGAACTTCCTCAGAAGGTGGTTGAAGCCTCAAGGATAGGCTAGATATGC
The DNA here is from genome assembly GCF_004798865.1 of Varanus komodoensis. Classification (NCBI taxonomy): domain Eukaryota; kingdom Metazoa; phylum Chordata; class Lepidosauria; order Squamata; family Varanidae; genus Varanus; species Varanus komodoensis. The sequence continues at coordinate 34,646 of NW_025335851.1, read as the reverse complement.
ACATGGCAGACATGCCATGAGTGGACTTGGCTGGAACCAAGAGTCAGACTAAATGGCCAAGGAGACCCATTCTGACTCACTCAGTTTCTATGACAGTACAGGTGATAGTGAAAACTGATGTGACATATCACACATGGCACTGCCTGCTTTGGGACCTACCCTTCTTATCTGAAATCATCTCAGTTGGACATGGAGTACAAACATAGCAACAAAATGGATGCCCTTCTTTCTTTTTTCTTTGGGAACCTGAAGGACAGTTGTCATTGCATCTTGCAATGGGCAGAACCTGTAAGAAAAGGGCAGAGTCAAAAACATATGTAGAACAGCAGGCTAGGAAAGTGCGTTATTGTTAAAAAGGAGGGGAGGGGAGGAGCTGTAATGATAAGTATGCTTGTTTTTGAATAGACAGGGAATTTTTTATTGCTTAATTAGCACCCTCCATACTCAGGATCACTGATGACTGAGAGTGCTCCCTGTGGCTGATAAGAGTTGAACTCCAAAAAACCTGGAAAGCATCAAGCTGGAGTGCAATAACAGCTCATGCATCTGATTAATTCTAGTCCATCACTGTTATGCACAGTGGTTTCTCCCTTATTAAAAAAGTTGGGATAATGACAGGACGGATGTTAATATCTCAGAATAGGGAAGAAAAGGAGAACAGATGAAGGGCAGTTGTTTGATAAGGTGTTAAGTGAAGGCAGCGGTTCAAAATAGTTCAATAAGGAGCAAACATTCTAGGGTATTAAGAGGAAGCTGTTTTGTTTTTTAGAGGTTTTTTGGTTTGTTTGTATGCTTTTTTTTAATGTCCAGCAGGACCAGAAGTATTATGCAGAGTGAATACTAAGAGACTTGCTGCAAGCAATAATTTCTTCTCACCTGATGAAAAGCTCTGTGCCACGTGATGGCCTCCTTGTTGATGGTAAACTCTTGACCTGATACAGCCTGTGGATCCACCCCTCCTACTTTCACTCTTAAAAAGGACTGGTTTGGGAAAGTAACCCAGTTGATGAGATCAAATCCAGCTGCTAATTCACCTCTCTCATCAAGAGACACCAAGTCCCCAGCACTGTTATTAAATGAGATGCTCCTTAGGAAAGGGTGAAGCTGGATAGAAGAAGCAAAAGCAGACAGAAATAACCAACAGATATAGTAGTGGCTAATTATTTTTGATCTCGAAAAGTAATACTCAGAAATACTAGCTAAGGTGTATGATACTGCAATCTGATCTCTCCAGCTCTGATTCCTGCCCTAGTAAATTGTCTTCTCTTCCTTGGTGGAATCTGGATAAAACAGGAATTAATTGATGGAAGAACCCCATTGAAGAAGAAGAAACCCCTTCCCTGCTTGCCAGGAAATTGCAAGTACCTCTTTAGCTGAAGGGCATAAAATTGACCAGTACATGAAGCTATGAATGCAACAGTTACGTATCAAGTTGAAAACACAAGCATGAACCAGAAACTCTGCCAAACAGAACTGTGTAGTCTGCTCCTAAAGTCCAAGCACATGAAATTAGCTCCTGAACTGATCAGCTTAAAGAAAACCAAGACAATCATTAGATCTCTGGAGATGTTTGCTATGAAGTAGGTTTGCTATAAAGAAAGCTCACAACTAATGCATGCATTTTGGGGAAAAATAAGCACAGTGCTATGCAGACGTTTCCATGCACTATTTCCTATATAACACAGAAAACTCCCATCCAATATGACTGTGCTGTCTTGGAATAGAAACACATTTGTATCATATATTCCAACCATTTAAAAACATTGCTCTGAAGATTTTATGAAACTTATCAGGTATCATGTCACTCAAAGAGCAACTTAAATGGGTTGATCCTGAAAGATACAAGATGTTACTCTTTCCTTATTCATTTATGCACATTATGCAGCTTGTGTTCTCAGTTTGTTATCTCAAGACTTCCTGGTTGATCAAACTTTTGATCTTTGTTTTTTTCCCCTGCCATAATTCATAGCTTCATAGACACAGACAGCTGAAGATATTTTGGAATGATAGAGATGAAAATGTTTATAGGAAAGTGCAGAGTTTAAAGTGTAAACGTTTCTGAGCTACAAGGGAATACTTTTTAATGCAAAGGTTACCTGCCAAGGCTGGAGATCTGGAAGATCTGATTTCTCTCTGTTCAGCATTCCTCTGTGCTTTGCCCTAGCTGAGCGCATCTTTTGCAGAGCGTGTGCTATGGCATGGACCGCATTATAGATGCTGTAGCTTTGGCCAGTCATGCTGAGTTCAAAGAGAGTGCTGGGGAGACTTTGCAGCTCCTCTTTCCCTGTGCAAGGCACACTGATTCCATTCCTCACATTAGAAGCAGAAAAAGTGCAGTCAAATGCTTCTTCCCAGAAGCCCCTGAGAAAGCCATCATCTGTGGGCAAGTGAGGGTTCAGAAGATGCAGGAATTCTTGAAATCCAGGCACATCATTTACGTGGATTTGAAAAGATAAAGCACCGTGGAAGTCTTGTATATCAAAATGCTTCTGCATTGTCTGCCTTGAGAAGTCCCATTGTGCTGTCAGAATCCATACTTTACCTATAAGGTAAAGGTAAAGGTAAAGGTTTCCCCTTGACATTAAGTCCAGTCATGCCTGACTCTAGGTGGAGGTGTTCATCTCTGTTTCCTAGCTGAGGGAGCCAGCGTTTGTCCACAGACAGTCTCTGTGGTCATGTGGCCGGCATGACTAAACACCGAAGTGCACAGAACGCTGATACCTGCCGACCAAAGTGGTACCTTTTTATCTACTTGCATTTTCATGCTTTCGAACTGCAAGGTTGGCAGGAGCTGGGACAGAGCAATGGGAACTCACTCCAGTGTGCAGATTCAAACGGGTGACCTTTTTGATCAACCAGCCCAGCAGAACAGCGGTTTAAACCACTGCTCCACCTGCAGTCCCACTTTACCTATAGAAGCCATTGAAATGTCTTCTATTATTGAATAGAAATACACCATCCAGGTGAAACATGCCATTGTCTGAGGTTTTGCATTGATAACCAATACTTTGACTTTTGAGTTGTTTAGCGGGAAGACTTTGGCCCGGAGAAGTTCTAAACCCAAGCTCAACATTTCTGTAGCATGAGATATGGCTGGCATTTTTTCAGTGAAAGCAGTGCAGATCCCTTTCTGGGAAAGCATTGGTATTAAGACTCGCAGAAACTGCACTCCATTTTCATTGTCTGATGCAATGATTCCAACCCAGGACCACTGGAAATGCAGGAGGAGATGCAAAATGCCTTCATACTGATAGAGTTCGTTGGGAACCATCCGATAGAAGAAGGGAAGCTGCAATTCAGCACTCATCAATGGAGACAATATACAATAAGCCACCTAAAAATTTCATAAAGTAATTCAGAAAGCTATACTACCATAGTATATCTCATTACTATTATCTGCTACGCTGAAATCAAGAGTTAGAATCTTGTCAAAATCCAATGTTATCCATCATCAGCTGGAGGTTGGGGGCCGACACCTCTTAGCATTTCTGGGCAACCTGATGTCCCTGAAATTGCTGTCCCTGTTGCTTTTGTCCAAACATACATTGCATTATTCTGGAATGTATTCACATTGGAGATACACAAGCCCTTCTCTTTGGCCAACACAGTGCATTCACTATGAGAAGCAGAAATGGCCAAATACCACCAAGAGATCTTATAGGAGATCTTATAGGACTGGGCTAGGAGAACCTGCAGGTCAGAAATTCCTTCTTTGAAGCACTGCCCAACAACTAGCCAGATTGGTGAACTCCCTGAAATGGAAGCAACAACACTGGGGTACATTGCTGTCATCAATTCAGAGAAGCCTCCACGCACCCCCTTTCTACGCCATAGAGAAAAAGTCCACAGCTTCCCATGAGCTTCCTTCAAGAGAGTGTGAGAGTCATCCATTAGGTAATAGATTTATCACAGTCATTTGCTCACTTTCGGTCTCATAAAAATAAGGCAAAACACAATTATTCTATCTGAATTAGTTGTGACCCACAAGCTCACTCTACCTGTGGAATCTTATACATGCCCAAGATGCTAGCTATTTGAAGTGAGATCTCAGAGTGAAGTCCTCCTATAACAGCTACAACACTTTTCTTCTTGCCACATTTGAAGTTGGGGACAATCCATTCTGTGGTGGTGAGAAGTTTCAGTGTGTTTTGGTGGGTCATCCTTTCATCTGCGTAGCTTTCATAGATGGAGAAACCGAGGCTGCTGTTCATTAAGATTGAGGGATTCTGGTTGATCTCCTTCACAGCAAACACCAAGGAGAGAAGGTGCTGGTAGTACTTCAAGATTGTGCTAACAAAGAAGTTAAAGATATGGTCATCCCCTGCTGTCTACCTTTTCAGGAACATGCGATGCAGCATTTTGCAGCATTGATCTTTCAGCCAGCTGCAAATGATTACATACAGTGCACACGAATGCGCACGCACACACACACATACACACAAACACAATCACAAGATTCTGGTGCTTCCATGGGTTCCCCAGTCAAATATACTGTGCAATCTGTGCAAATTGCCGGCAAACAGTCAGTACATGACAATGTGCAGATGTGCATTTTCAGGGTCCAAAAGGAAAAGCCTTACCTGACAAGTATTCAGAGAAGTGTCTGCTGAATGGGACCAAATCCCACTATCTGAGCTGGAAAAGCCCAGTAGCTTTTCACCCCTAAAGTTCTCCTATAACCCTATTAAGCAACCAAAGGATCTCTCATGCTTTACTTACAACCGACCGCTCACCAGCTGACAAGTGTAAAATGATTGCAAGTGAATATGCTGACTTTTTGATCGCTGGTACAAACTAGAAAAGGATAGCACACTTCCAAGGAATCTGCTCATATCTGCCCTATAACCACGCTAATACAGGTGTTATTCAGGTGTTTCATCTTCCAAGAAAGTCTGTAAGATTTTCTGCATTATATACAATTATGATGGAGACTTCAGAAGAGCGGACCCTTTAGGTAAGTTAAAATACACCCAATTAATCAAAAACCAATCAATATAGGTTACCTCACTTGCTGTGACTGACAAAACAGGAGGAGAAAGTTCTGGTGCAACAGGAAGAGATTCAGAGAGATAGAAAATGACACTTAGAGGGAGGATGGTGTCAAAAAGAGGGAGTCTTGACCTACATTAACACCTTGTAATGTCATTCAGAGCAGGGGAGAGGGAGAGGGGGAGAGAGAGAGAGAGAATGGAGAAAAGCAAATATTTATACTGTCAAAAGGATGCAAATCTAAAAGGAAAAGAAAACAAAGGTATTTTAGACAATTTTCTAAACATGTCATTGCATATATGACATACATGCTCCGGATATGAGCTTAATACATAATGGGAGGTGGAAATCATTTTCTTACAAAAGTTCATCTACAAAGTTTGTTTTAGGGTGGTCATGGAAAAATACTTCATGGAATGCACAGCCGAACTGAGAAGTGATCATCCCAACAATTAGGTTTCCTGTCTGATAATAATTGTGTGGAAACTGGAAAGTGTCATCTGTGGCACATATATCAGAATGGCCCTTGCCTTCAGTTGGAGTCAGCTGCAGCCATAGAAAAAGTAAAATGTTCAGCATCGTGGGGCAGAGGGCCCAGTCTCTCTGAGGGCCCAGTCTCTCTGAGGGCCCACCACAGCTGATTCACAAGATCTTTCTTTCAAGTGTGCCAGTCTCTTTTAACCATGAAAAACTGCTGAGGAACAAGCTTATGCAGTCCTGCATGGTCAGAAATCCTCACCCCAGTTTTGAGTGAGACATGCCTTCCAGGTATCAATGCCAGAATATTGCCATCTTTTATATTATTTTCTTGAATGTACTTGCAGACTGAGGAAATCCACCAGGGGTTGACCTGAGAAAGGATGGACCTGAGCAATCGCAAAAAATTACAGGGTTCAAAGTCAGCCTATTTAATTCCAGTGTGTAAGATGTCAATAGCTGCAAAAGTCTAATTAGAAGGTGGACAAATCTGCTTTCCCCTCTTCCCTGTCTTAAATCTCAATTTCTTTCTAACCCAAATGCAATGGGATTTTTACATTCTGTTTGACACCAAAGTCAAGTGAAATTTCTACCTATCTGTGCTGGTCAAATTTGATAGGCATGGCTACTCCTCAGGGTACAAGACAGCTTTTAATCATGAGGATCCTGTCAGAAAACAAAGGCCATTTCCTAGTTGATGATGATTAATTGATCCACCTTTCTTTCTCTGGCAAGATTCTGGATCAAGGCACTTTACACAGCTCTCCTCTCAATGCTCCCCTCACAGCAACAACTCAGAGAACAAGGCTAGGCTGAGAGTGCATGACTAGCTCAGGACCCTGCAGTGAACTCCATAGCCAAGTGGGGACCAGGCCCTGATCTTCTGAGTCCCAGTGGAAGCCTGAAAAACTACTGCATCCCCCTGAAACCTACTCTTGAATGCACTAAGGGCCCCAAACCATGGGCATGGATTAGCAGATATTTTATTTATTTATTTATTAAAACATTTTTATGCTGCCCCATTCGCCGAAGCCTTAGGGCGGCTTACAACAATGAATTAAAACCACATAAATTAAAATATACATATTAGAATAATAATAATGATAATAATAATTTAAAATACAATATACACACAATATAAAATAAGCCGCCCTGGCCAGATAAAATTCAATAGTATTAACATTTAAAATGCTGCTTAAATAAAAAGGTCTTCGCCTGGCGCCGGAAAATAAATAACGATGGCGCCAGGCGGACCTCTCTGGCAGTGCATTCCATAACTTAGGCGCCACCGCTGAGAAAGCCCTCCTCTGAGTAGCCACCCTCCTAATTTCTCTCACTGAGGGCTCCCGGAGAAGGGCCTCTCCTGCCGATCTCAGGGGGCGACTGGGCATATATGGATGTAAGCGCTCCTTCAGGTAACCAGAACCCAAGCTGTTTAGGGCTTTATAGGTCATCACCAACACCTTGAATTAGGCCTGGACTTCAATGGGGAGCCAGTGAAGCTGACGGAGAACTGGAGTCATGTGAACATAATGGCCAGTACCCGTCAGCAGCCTGGCAGCTCTATTTTGAACCAATTGAAGTATCTGGACCGTCTTCAAAGGTAGTCCCACGTAGAGCGCGTTACAGAAGTCAAGACGGGAAGTCACCAGAGCATGAATCACTGTTGTGAGACAGTCGTACTCCAGGTAGGGGCGCAGCTGATGAATCAGCCGAAGCTGGAGGAAAGCGCTCCTCGCCGCTGCTGTTACCTGAGCTTTGAGTAAAAGCTCCGGGTCGAGGAGCACTCCC
>NW_025335851.1:0-27289 GCF_004798865.1 Varanus komodoensis | reverse complement strand
TTAGTGGAAAATGAGAGGTAGAGCTGGGTATCATCAGCGTACTGATGGTTCCGCAGCCCACACCTCCTGATGACCTCTCCCAGCGGTTTCATGTAGATTTTGAACAGCAAAGGGGACAAAATCGACCCCTGCGGTACTCCATGGCGTAGCTGCCATGGCGCAGAGCCATAGTCCCCCACCACCACCTTCTGGGATTGGCCGTTGAGATAGGAGCGGAACCACTGCAAAGCAGTGCCTCCAACCCCCAATCCCGCAAGCCTATCCAGAAGGATACCATGGTCGATGGTATTGAAAGCCGCTGAGAGGTCCAAGAGAACCAACAGGGACGCACTCCCCCTGTCCTTCTCCCTGCACAGGTCATCGTACAGGGTGACCAAGGCAGATTCAGTACCGTACCCGGGTCTGAAGCCGGACTGAAATGGGTCCACATAATCAGTTTCATCCAAGAGTGCTTGGAGTTGTCCCGCCACCACCCGCATTAACACCCTGCCCAGAAATTGGATGTTGGCCACTGGTCTATAATTAGTGGCCATCTCTAGATCCAGTGACGCCTTCTTCAGGACCAGTCGGACTACCGCCTCCTTTAAAGGGGCAGGCACCCGACCCTCCCTCAGAGAGGCGTTAACCACTTCCAAGATCCAGGTTCCAGTCCCGTGCTTGGAATCCTTTATTAACCAAGACGGGCAAGGGTCCAAAAGGCAAGTGGTAGGACATACTCGTCCTAGCACCTTGTCCACATCATCGGGCCACAGTAACTCAAATTCATCCAATAATTCTGGACCAGACGGTAGTGTTGGTAGGTCTGCTTCAGTGGTTCACACTTTTGCTTTTTGTTTTAAATTTCAAATTCTTTAATTCATAAATAGGAAGAAATCTTCCTGATTTCTTCTATAGAGCAGCTGAATGAATTCTCACGTATCTCTAAGACCAGGCCGTATTGTCACTGGCCCTCAGTTGCAGTAGGAAGAAGCCAGAAAATGTTTGATAGCCTAAAGTATTTATACAGTGGTACCTTGGCTTATAAACTTAATCCATTCCAGGACTCTGGTTGTGACCCAAATTGCTCATGAGCCAAGTCAAACTTCACCATAAAGTTCAAAGTAAATATGGTGAATTCATTCTGTAAATATATATTTTTTTAATCACAAAAATGTGAAGCGGGCGCGCTCCAGGGGACAGAAGATGGGGTATCGCAGGCATGCTTGGGGGTAGAAAGGCATGATGGGGGTGGGGGGAGCTGAGCATGATCACAGGTGCACTCGAGGGAGGCAGACACAATTGCGAATGTACTCAGAGGAAGGCAGGCATGATTGCGGGCTTGCTCGTGGGGGGGGTGTGGTGGCAGGTAGGCAGGCATGATCATGGGCACACTGGGTGGAGGTGGCAGGCACACTCGGGGTGGGGGGGGGGAGACGGGCATGATTGCAATCATCACTCGATGTAGAGTTCGCAACCCCAGGAAAAATTTTCAGAAATTTCTGTTTGCAACCCATTTGATCATGAACTGAAGCATTCTTGAGCTGAGGTACCCCTGTATTTCAATTGTATTCAGCCCTTTGAACTCAAAAGAGCTTCCTTATCTTTAGGGATGGACTTAGCTCTCCCTAAATATGTACTTGAATGAGTATTTTCTCACATTGAATAAACTTATAAATTAAACACAGTTCTTATGTATAAGAATGGAAAAAAAATTCTCAAAACAAACAAATTCTCACTGCTCTCGATCTGCCAAATTCAACAGGTATACTTGTAGAGAGATAGAGAGAATGAAATTAAGGACAGACACATAATAACCTGTTCATAAAATCCTCCTCATTTCTACTCAGAAGTTTTTCCATGTAATTTTACTTGCTCCTCAGGGGTGCTGTTCATTGTCCATGATCCACCCACAACAACTCTGGGAACAGAAGGTGAGGAGGACACAGGCAAATAGACCTGCTTGCTGTTTGCCTTCAACTTAATTACGTTGTAGCATCACATTTCTCAGGTCCTTCTGGCCTGAAACCTGATGGGGAGGATGTCAAGCATGAGACCATCCTTGATGACCCACTTTCGCCTTGTCCTCTATTGTCTTATAGAACATCTGGACTTTCCCCTTTCACTAAAACTCTTGTCCTGCTAGTCAGCAGATTGCAGGAAGGGTTGACAAGCCAGAAGGGAATAGTTGGTAGCTTCACAAAAAAATGCAGGACCAAGGAAAGGTGTGGGTGCATGGAGAATAACTTGTAAGAAAACACACACTGGGACATTATGGATCACCAGTGAGCATAGGGTGCAGCAGTTCACCTGCCTAAGTGATATATTTGTGGACTGTGGCTTCTTTCCCAGGCATCTGCACTGCTGCACAACTTTTACACCACAGAGGAAAGCTGTGAAAAATATTTGGCCTTTTTTCAAGTCTTTGGATCAGATAACAATGGTGGTGGCAGAACCTAAACATAAACTGACATTTCCCATCCCCAAGGTTTTGAGGAGGAGAGTACAAAGGCCACTGACATTCAAATCCATCCTTTTCACCATAGTACATTGTTTGCTTTCCATGATATTGACAATGGCAACAGTGTTGGAGACCTTTCAGCAAGTCTTTAATAAATATCTGCTTGCCCAGAACTTGTGTTATGCACAACAGTGTCCCAGGCATCTCGGAGATCTCCAGGGAGCTTGACCCCTTATACTTCTGTTGATCTTCTCTGAAGAAGAACATTTTCAAGGTCTCCTTTCTGCTGCTTGACCCAGGTGGTATATAGTATAAAAGGAGTCCTTGGGTGTATAGCTTTGAAAGGTGGACTATCAGGTGTTTTACTAATAAAAATTGGGCTAAGAGGATTAAGCAATTTCCCAAGACAAACATCTAAATAGTGAGCATTCAAGAGAGAAAATCTCAGATCCCATGTACTTCTTTCCCAGCCTTTTGTTATTGTTAGTCACGAAGTTGTGTCCAACCCATCTCGACCCCATTGACAACATTCCTCCAGTCCTTCCTGTCTTCCACCATCCCTCGGGGTCCACTTAAGCTCATGCCAACTGCTTCCATGACTCCATCTAGCCACATCATTCTCTGCCGTCCCCTCCTTCTTTTGCCATCTATTGTTCCCAGCATTAGGAACAATAGCTCTTCTCCGAGGAGTCCTTCCTTCTCAATAGGTGGCCAAAGTATTTGAGTTTCATCTTCAGTATCTGGCCTTCTAAAGAACAGTCAGGGTTAATCTCCGCTAGGACTGACTGGTTTGATTGCCTTTCAGTCCAAAGGACTCGCAGGAGTCTTTTCCAGTACCACAATTCTTTTACATTGTTGTTTATTTTATATTGTTAATTTTATATTGTTATTTTTGTATTTTATTGCATTTTATTTTGTGTTGTGAGCCGCCCCGAGGCTTTGGCAAGGGGCGGCATAGAAATGTTTTAATAAATAAATAAATAAAATTCAAGGGCCTCAATTCTTCGGCGCTCAGCCATCCTTATGGTCCAACTTTCACAGCCATACATTGCAACTGGGAAAACCATGGCCTTGGCCATACGCACTTTTGTTGGCAGGGTGATGTCTCTGCTTTTCAGTATGCTGTCTATATTTGCCACAGCTTTCCTCCTCAGGAGAAAACGTCTTTTAATTTCTTGGCTGAAGTCCCCGTCTGTGTTGATCTTGGAGCCCAGGAAAATAAAATCTGTCACTACCTCCATTTCTTCCCCATCTATTTCCCAGGAAGTGAGAGGACCAGATGCCATGATCGTAGTTTTCTTGAGGTTGAGGTTCAAGCCAACTTTTGCACTCTCCTCCTTCACCCACATCAAGAATCTCTTTAGTTTCTCTTCAATTTCAGCCATGAGAGTGGTAGCATCTCCATATCTGAGGTTATTTCTCCTGGCAATCTTAATTTCAACTTGCGATTCATCTATACCCGCCTTTCTCATGATGTGCTCTGCATATAAGTTGTACAAGCAGGGTGACAGTATACAGCCATGCCGAACTCCTTTCTCAATTTGAACCAATCAGTACTTCTGTGTCCAGTTCTCACTGTTACTTCTTGACCTGCATATAGGTTTCTCAAGAGGCAAATAAGATGGTGTGGTACTCCCTTCTCTTTAAGAACTTGCCACAATTTGTTGTGATCCACACAATCAAAGGCTTTAGCATAGTCAATGAAGCAGAAGTAGATGTTTTTCTGGAACTCCCTTGCTTTCTCCATGATCCAGTGTATGTTGGCGATTTAATCTCTAGTTCCTCTCTCTCTTTGAAACCCTGCCTGTACTTCTGGTAGTTCTCAGTCCACATACTGCTGGAGTCTAGCTTGTAGGATTTTGAGCATAACTTTGCTAGCATGTGAAATGAGTGCAATGGTGTGTTAGTTAGAACATTCCTTGGCATTGCCCTTCTTTGGGATCAGAATGTAAACTGACCTTTTCCAATCCTGTGGCCACTGTTGAGTTTATCAAGTTTGCTGGCATACTGAGTGTAGCACTTTTACTGCATCGTCTTTTCAGTTTTTGAATAGCTCAGCCAGAATACTCTCACCTCCACTAGCTTTGTTATTGCTCAGATGTCCTAAGGCCCATTTGACTTTATATTCCAGGATGTCTGGCTCGAGGTCAGTGATCACCCCATCGTGGTTATCAGGGATGTTAAGCTCTTTCTTGAATAGTTCTTCTGTGTAATCTTGCCACCTCTTCTTAATCTCTTCTGTCTCTCTTAGGTCCCTGTCATTTTGGTCCTTTATCATGCCCATTTTTGCATGAAACTTTCCCTTCATATCTCCAATTTTCTTGAAGAGATCTCTGGTCCTCCCCATTCTATTGTTTTCTTCTATTTCTTTGCTCTGTTCGTTTAAGAAGGCATTCTTATCTCTTCTAGCTATTCTCTGCAATTCTGCATTCAATTGAGTGTATCTTTCTCTTTCTCCCTTGCATTTCGCTTCCCTTCTTTCTTCAGCTATTTGTCAAGCATCCTCAGACAACCTTTGCTTTCCTGCATTTCTTTTTCTTTGAGATGGTTTTAGTTGCCACCTCTTGTACAATGTTGCAAACCTCCACCAAATGTTCTTCAGGCATTCTGTCTATCAGATCTGATTCCTTAAATCTATTTGTCACCTCTACTGTATATTCATCAGGGATATGATTTTGGTCATACCTGAGTGGCCTAGTGCTTTTCCCTACTTTCTTCAATTTAAGCCTAAATTTTTTAACAAGAAGCTCATGGTCTGAGCCACAGTCGGCCCTGGTCTAGTTTTTACTGACAGTATAGAGCTTCTCCATTGTTGGCTGCAGAGCACATAGTCAATCTGATTTCTGTGTTGACTGTCTGGTGATGTCGTTCTGTAGAGTCATCTCTTGAGTTGTTGGAAAAGAGTGCTTGCTATGACCATCATATTCTCTTGACAAAATTCTACCCGTCTGTGTCCTGCTTAATTTTGTACTACAAGGCCAAACTTGCCTGTTATTCTGGTTATATTTTGGCTTCCTATTTTAGCATGCCAATCCCCCTTGATGATATGGACATCATTTTTTGGTGTTAATTTTAGAAGGTGTTGTAGGCCTTCATAAAACTGGTCACCTTCAGCCTCTTCAGCACCAGTGGTTGAGTCATAGACTTGGAATATGGCAATCATTCAGGAGATATTTTTATTGAGTGGTTAATTTTAAGGAAGGAAAAGATACTCCAAAAAGAATCAACACTGCTCTGTTTTACTTGCTACTTTGTCAAGAAATGTTCAGAAGGCATTTATCTAGGATGATTCATCTGGACCTGCCACACTCAAATCAGTAGGATTGCCCTGTTGGAGAAGTGTAATTCCCCCTGTGAACAACTGGTTAGAGAAAGAAGGAGGCATAAGTCAGTCCACAGAAGGATTTCTCAGGCAACAGGGTATGGCCCAGATGTTCATAAGACTTTCCAGGACTAGGACAATGTGGGACATCTCTGCTGGGTCCAGGAATGCCTTCCTTCCATTCTGAAATTGCCATTAAATTCTTGGAAAATTTTTCAGTGTCTAGAAGTTTCATTGTACCCATGGACACTTTGCAACCCTGCAAGACAGCATTGCTTATAAAACAGGACCTTTTGGTTTTGTGGCAATTGAGGCAAAATGAGGAAGCTTTAGCTCTGGTCTTAAACCATCACATCATCATCATCTTCTTCTTCATCATCATCACTGAATACAAATTCATCCAGCTGGAAATAGTTTTCCACATTTCAAGGCAAACTCCCTTTATAATGTTTTCTTGCTAGTATTGTAAACAAAGACTAGTACGGGTAGCTTTTTCATTTTGCAACTTGTATCCTACAAAGGAACAAAATATTGTGGTATCATCCCAGAGATGACTTTTCCCCACCAAGAAAAATCAAATGTATGAAAATTAATCCCAGGTGGGTTCCTGCTTCACCCCAACTTTGTTCTTATTACCAGGCTGAATATAGAAACAATTTGAGAAATTACAATGAAATCCAGCCTATAAGTAACATTGTCATTCACAGCAATTTAACACTGGTGAAACCTAGGAAGCTATTTGCATGACTTTGCAAGTTTTGTCACCTGATCTCCTGCAGGTTCGATCAGCTTGTGACACAGTACAACAAAATCTCCATAAGGACAGTTTTCTTTTCTCCTGTGTATGCTCATTGCCTTTATATGTTCACTTGTGGTTCCTATTTAAGATGCAACAAAGCTGATGGCATGGCAGAAATTGATATTCTGTGCCTATAGTGGAAAATGGAAATTTTTATTGTTCTGCATGCTGAAGAAAGCACACCTTGGGGAAAAGGTAGCATTCAGAAAAACTAAAATAATTTCATTTGAAAATAGACTTAATTTACCAAAGGTATGCCAAGTTGGGGAAAAGGCAGATTGGTAACCAAGGTTAACAGCACAATTCTGCTATCTCCCTAGAAGTAAGCAAAAGCTCAGGGCAATCCATGACAAAAAAACCCCCATGTTCTCAGCCACATATGGCTTTGCCACAGAGAAAGTCCAGAATAATATTCAGGCCTCACCCATTCTCCTTCACAGTAGTTTCCCCTCCTTCCTCTTACAACACACATGGACCAGTTACAGTATGCACAACTCTGTGTGAGCTGGTCTCACTTACATTGCTGAACACACTGTGAAAGGGAGCCACACATTAATAAAAATACATGAATTACCTTTTTAAAGCTTTTCAGAGTGACAAGATTCATGTCACATATTTATATAGATGAGAGAAAATTTTTGACAAATTCTATGAGAGCAATTCTCTGACGAACTTCTGCCATCAATGTAATGCAATGCCTTCTAGTTGATATTCCTGCACTGGAACTGTGTGAGAGATAGTTGCTCTGCTCAAGGGTTAACTTAAAAGTTACCCTCTTTCCTTGAAAGACTTCCTTGCCAGATCAGAAGCCAGTCGGCATCATTTCTTCCAAGATTAGCTTCACCCTGAATGGAAACCTGACTTCAATCCACCAGTCATGTCATTAGTTTCCACTCACATTTCCAATTTATTCAGAAGATCCTGGCAGTAAAGCTTAGAAACTATAGCCAATAGGCATATCAAACTGAAGGGACTTGGTTAACTGTTTCCAAGATGGTGATCATTCTTCTACATGTTGCAGGTTTCCAGATCTGTAAAAATGCTTCCTCTCAATGTACAGCTCTAATGAACTAGGCACTACAGCAGAATACAGTGAAAGGGCACTATTTTACCTCTTTATCTTCTTGTCAAATGCCCTTTCAGATTTAGCTCAGGCTTTGCTATAATGATACAGCATTTAGGAAGAAAAATACAAGCCAAGAGGCCAGCCCCAGAACTTAAGATGGAGAAGATCTCCACAGCTACCAGGTATTTTCCTTTGGTGCTCAGGTAGGTTGGGACAAAGGAGAACCACACACTGCAGAAGATCACCATGCTGAACGTGATGAATTTGGCTTCATTGAAAGTGTCCGGCAACTTCCTGGCTAGGAAAGCCACAGTAAAGCTGGCAATGGCCAGCAAGCCCATGTAGCCCAAGACACAGTAAAACATCACAGCTGAGCCCTCATTGCATTCCAGGATGATTTGGTCCTTTGCTGAATGCCAATTAATATCTGGGAATGGAGGAGACGTACTTAGCCAAAGTACACAAATGACTGCCTGTACAGAAGAGCCAGAGAAAACTACAGAAATGGCCAGCTTTTGCCCCACCCATTTTCTTATTCTGGACCCAGGTTTGGTGGCCATGAATGCCACAACCACAGTTGTGGTTTTTGCCAAGAGAGAGGAAAGGGCCACTGAGAAGATGGTGCCGAAGGCAGTTTGTCGGATGAGGCAGGAAATCTTTTCAGGCTTTCCAATGAAGAGCAAGGAGGAGAGGAAGCAAAGCAGGAGGGAGATGAGGAGGATGTAGGTCAGGCCCCGGTTGTTGGCTTTGACGATGGGTGTGTCCTTGTACTTCAGAAATATCCCCAGGACTGAGGTTGTAATCAAAGAGAAAGAAATAGACAATATAGTAAAGATGATTCCTAAAGGTTCTTTGTAAGAGAAGTAGCTCACAGCACGGGGTATGCATTGATTTTGCTTCTTGTTGGGATATTGATCTTTGGGGCATTCCACACAGGCATCCATATCTGAAAGGAGGAGAAGGAATTGTTATTGTTCTAATATTGCAAGACTTCCAGCAGAGTTTTGGGAGGAGGTATCCATTAGCTGGAAATTTCTTATTGCTGAAGGAAAACCTGGTTGAAAATTTTCTCAAACATTCACTTCCCCTCCTTGGTAAAGTTTCACTGACTAACAATCAGAATTGGAAGGCAAGCTAAACTGAAACTAAATTCATTACTGCAATCAGCAATAATTCATTTCAGTCATTTGGAAATGCCTACAACAGATGCCCACAACTGAATTCGAATCCAGAGGAATTTCAGAGTGTAATGGGTTGGAGTGAGAGATAATTGCAGTAATGAGCCCGGAAGCACATGTTTTAGATCCCTTCTTGTGATATGTTGCCTTGGTGGTCTTTGCATGTCATTCAAGGCCCTGAATACAGGAAGAGGGGAATATTTGCATCATGACTATTGCAGTAGTTAGAAAAGCAGCAGAAACCAGACACCTTGGCTGGATCACAGCCTGACTTCCTTCCACCTCTATAGCCCTCTTTGCATAACAAACAACATTTCTGTATAAGTATAATTTAAATATGTTTTTTTAAATATATATGACATTCTGGGGAAAGCCTGCAATTTCATGTACTCCAAGTAAGATTCAATTTAGAAGCGGTTTTCCTGCACTTAAGAATCTCGATGCTCCCTTCCCATTGCTCCCTTCCATGCATCTACAGCAAGCTCTGAGATTCCAGGAACAAGAACTATGTGTGCTTTTCAGCATAACCTTTATTGGGTTATAAGGTGTTTTTTTTGCTCTTGTTACACTTTGTTGTCCTTACTCTTGCCAGTGCATAGTCACTCTGAAGTGCAGCAGTCTTGAAGTGACAGCTTTTCCCTCCATGCCATTCAAAGTTTCGCTTGCAAAAGAATGGGCAGAATGAGAAACAGACTGCAGGCCAGGCTGTATTCTTTCTATATCTACTTCTGCACTATCTATATAAATCTTCATCTACATCTTTCTATCACTCTATGTCTCTATCAATCAATCTCTCATCTGTTTCAGTTCCTAAGGCCTCTTGGCTAACCTACTGTACATGCTGCCTCCTACCCTTCCTGTCAGACATCATCCCTTCTGGGCATGGAGCACAGTCATAGCAGCAAAATTTCTCTCCTTCCCTCTTTTTCCTTCTGTAGCCAGGATAGCAGTTGTCATTGCACACCGAAAGGGGCAGCACCTGCACACAAATACAAGATGCACATGATCATTAAGGAATCGTGAGCCAAGAACACTCATCTTTGCAGCATGGCTCTTGAGGTGGAAGGAGCACATTACTGAATTTACTCTTCGCTGCTTACGTATAGAAAACAGCCTGATATCTTGGAATGAGTCTTGCAGGCAGGGAGCAGGCATTGTGGGTGTGATGAAAAAGTGATTCAGTGCCCGCCAAAAATCAAATGCAATACGTGTTGCTTATGAGTACTATGCAGCACTTATACTGCATTAGACAGATTAGACACGTGATCCAAAGAAGCCTCCAAGACTGTGTTTTTGGCATAAATCATGCTTCTTGTGAAATACTTCAGGAAATTAGAACCACATAATTGACAGAAAGATAAGAAAACAGAAACTGAAGTTAAGGTAGTCCAATTTTGACCTAATTACCTGAATGGAGGAAACATGTAATTAAAAATAAGGAATTCAAGGTTAATTGTTTGGCTTAAGACTGTCATACTGGAATATTCTTGTGGGAACCATATTGATAGAGAATCTCATTTCCTTTCCTCTCCTGACCTCTCCTTGAGAAATCAGTAGTTATAAGTTGTCCACAACCCAGAATCTTCTCTGCATATTATAACTCCACATATTTTACTGCTTCCCCTATTCCTAAGGAACAATTTGGTGTCAATACCTGTGATCTTAGCTCAGACCTTTCTTGCTTTGTGCTGCTTGGTTGAAATTGAACTGCTAGTACCATCCAGTTGACAATAAAGTGGCTCACAACCTGGACCATCCACCATGCAAATTCCACACCAAGATTGAAATCTCACACCAAATATTTGGTGTGAATTCCACATAGGACTCAGGGGGTCTTAGTTTGGAATACACCACTATGTCACTTCAGTGCAAATGAAAGGGAAGTCCATTTAATCAAAGGCACCTAAAATTCATTTAGTACAGATGTACAACAAGCAATAAAATATTACTTATAAACTCATAAAATGACAAAAATATTTCCTCTCTGATTCATCCATGCATTGTACCAACACTGTACCATCTAGCATTTGTGTTTTTAGTACAACATGGTTGCTACCTTCTAAGAATCTCTTTTGTGCCCTTAGTCAGCAAAGATTTGGCCTTTTCCCAAGGAGTGAGCCCCATTGCATTTGTGTGTGTGTGTGTGGGGGGGTGTTCAACTGCTTACACTTGAGTAGAAGCATATAGAATTGCATGGATACTCTCATTTTACAGTCCCCCATCACCATTTGCCCCTCAAAGAGCAGAATGTCCAGTTGGAAAGCAAGAACTAGAACTTTGTGGAATCAGGAGAAAGACGTAGTCCATCTTGTCTGATGGTTTCAGAACAGAACTGGGGGCTCCTCTAACAGCTCACCCAGCAGTTGATTCCAAAATTGAATCTTCCAGGAAATCAGGCAGTGAGATGAGGCTTTAACAGATTTACAGCTGAAATACACTCAGAGGCCTTCAAAGAAGAAGATATTTCTAATACAATCACAGACAAAAATGACAGCCTTAATTTACTTTGCTCCATTTCATTTCACCATGGGAATGGAGATGTTCTTGGGAAAGAATACATTTAATGTTCATTGGTATTGGACTATATTTGGTATTGGATTTCCTTCCCAGAATACCTGCAATACTTAGGTGAAGATCACAAGTTATCCCTCAAGATTTTGCTTCTTTCAATTGGAAAGTAATAGACAGGGTTTGTTCTCTTCTGCTTTAGTTCCGTTATATTTCTTTTAAAATTTAGAATGTGATGCAAAAAAACAAAATTCCTGAAGAGTTCCAGAACTGAGAACTGGACAAAATGAAGCATTTTTAATTCTTTCTTACATTTCAGTACCATAACTCCACCTGACCTGGTTAAAACTCCTGTGCCACACAATTAGATCATCATTAATGGTTAGTTCTCTCCATGGAGAAGCCCGTGGCTCCAGTCTTCCAACTTGCACTCTATCAAAAGAGTTATTTGGGAAGGTAACCAAGTTTGTAACATCAAAACCTGCCACCGATTCTCCACTTTCATCAAAAGTCACAGTATCTCCAGCACTGTTGTTGAACAAGATTCCCCTTAGAAAATGATGGAGCTATGTTTAAAAAGGAAAATTATGCAAATATAAAAAAGATATTACTATATCTGGAAGGGGCTTATCAAAGCACTTTCACCTCTAGAAGATTAGCTAAACTGTGTGTCTCAGGCTGTAGATTTAGAGGGGTGGTGAAAGTCACTCGAAAGTCTCCTCTAGCTACCACTGTTTCCCCAGGTAGCCAGTCAGCCAGCTCTGAATGTGATGCTATCCTGCTCTGAATGCGATGCTATCCTGCTCTGAATGCGATGCTGTTTGATGTAACAAGACCATGTATACCAAAACTCCAGTCTCCCTCTTTCAACTATTTTTTTTCTCGTGGGGTTTGATGCCAGGGTTTTCAAGGAATTCGGTGTAACCTCAAAGGTGTAGTGGATGTAGCTTTCTCCCTATCTGAATCATATGCTAGCCTGCTTTTTAGAAATCACTGAGAAATAATTGCCAATTATTGCATCTTTTTTGGTGATGCCTGTTTTTCTACTTATAACAATGTGGTGGGTTCCAAGGTGGTTATGGGCAAAACATGCAAACCATGTGTCAAAACATTTTTACTCTAAGGCCAAAGTGGAGTGGTGGTTAAGAGTGCTGGTCCAGGTCTCAGGGGGTCTGGTTTCTAGTGAACCTGGCTGGGTGGCTTTGGCCAGTCACTGATTTTCAACCAGACCAATCTTGCAGGGTTGCTTTGCTGAGCATGAAATGGAGAGGAGGAGAACTTGGAAGCCAACTTATGCTCTTTGAAAGAGGAAGAAAGGTGGCTTAGAAATGCAATACCATAATAATACAGTTGGACAGAAAAGAGCAGCAAGGAATAATTGGGTTAAGGTGAAAGGAAATGACGTCGGAACTGAATCAATGGTTTTGGGTGGCACATGCCTAAAATGTTCAATGTGAAGTAGCATAATGTTGAGGTGTATCAACATTATGTTGCATTTGTGTAGAGTATGTGTGTGTGTGATAGGAAGACTCCTTCATGGAAAATCAGTCATTGAGCTGTTCTCACCTGCCAAGGCTCTGTATTATGACTTGCCAGCTCCCCTGTGTCTCTTCCACAATTTGAACTCCATCTGCTTGCAGTATGCATTGCATGTGCTACTGCATAGACAGCATTGTAGACACTGTAACTGTGGCCAGTCATCTTCCCTTCAAATATTGTACTTGAAAGTGTCTCCAACCTTTCCTCCCCAGTACACAACTTCCTGTTTTCCACATATATCTGGGAAGTGTTGAATTGACAGTGAAATGCCTGCTCCCAGAAATTCTGAAAAAATATGTCTTCTTTTCTCCAGGGAGGCTTCATGGTGTGAACAGATGTGTTGAATCCAGGTGGCTGCTTTGAGTGAACAGCAAACGTTATGGCACCATGGAAATGCTGGATGTCCCACATCTTTTGAACAGTGAGCGATGCAAAATCCCATTGGGATGTTGAAATCCACACTTTCTCCAAGGGTGGCCATGCCAAAATTGGTGCTGTCAAGAACAACATTCTCAGATTCTGCCAGGATGGGGGTTCTCCATGTACAAAAAAGGTACTAACTTTTCTTTCCATGAGAACAGGATAGTTTTGCACCAACTGTAAAAGCCGGCCTGTGTACTCATCCAAATAAGTCCGCTCTGGCAAGCGAAGTATGAAGGCATAGCAGATATCATTCTGGGAAAGCAGCGGAACCATGGATTGCAAGAACTTGTCCCCATAGTCATCGTCCACAGCCAGCAGCCCAATCCATGTCCATCCAAAATGCTGAAATAAGCGCACAACCCCCAGATACTGATGGGATTCCTTGGGAACCATCTGGTACAGAAATGGGAATTCTGTCTTGTCACCATGTGCTGGGGAAAAGGACCCATAAGTGAGCTGAAATCAAATGCATCAAAGGACACAGATGGATTAGGAGATCATGTCAACTTCTGTCCCATGGATTTTCCAAGATTCCATGGAAAAAGCCTACCTGTGGAATCTTGTACATGGCAAGGATGATGGCCAGAATTTCAGAGGCTTCAGTCACAAGTCCTCCAATGACAGCAGCTATTTTTTTCTGAGCACCACAGCTGAAATTGGGCACAAATCTGTGGTATGTGCATAGGAGTCCCATGGTGGCCTTATACCTCATCCTTGCAATGTAGTAGCCATTGAGAATGTGGAAGCCCAGAGTGAGGTTTGGCAGGATTTGGGGATTCCCATTGATCTCATCTACAGCAAAGGACAAGGCCAGGATGTGCTGGTACATCTTTGGCACGAAACTGCAATGAGAATGATTCAACCCTGAACTGTGGGTGTGAAATATGGGATGGCGGCATACCAAAGGAGACATATTTTTTTCAGAATTTCTGGTAGCAGGCATTTCACTGCGTAATTGCAAGCATCACTTCCAAAACAGGTGATGTACTATTTTCACTCTACTCAGCACTAGTCAGACCTCAGCTGGAGTTCTATTTTTATTTCTGGGCAGCTAAGCTTTAGAAGAGCCAGTGAGGTATAGGGGTTAAGAGCATGGGACTGGGACTCAGACAATCTGGGTTCTAGTCCCCGCTCAGCCGTGGAGCCAACTGGGTGACTTTGGGCTTGTTACAGAATCTCAGCCCAACCTACCTCACAGGGTTGTTGTTGTTGTGGGGATAAGATAGAGGAAGAGAATGATTTAAGCCGCCTTGAGCCCTTTGTAGGAAAAAGGTAGGATATAAATAAAAGAATAAATAAAATAAAGGTGCAGAAAAGCTGGAAAGAGTGGATAGGACGGCACCAAGTATAATTCTGGAGGCAAAGCCCTTTGAGGAAAGATGAAGAGAACTGGCATGTTCAGCCATAGGAAGCACTATAGAAGTACCTCAAAGGCTGTCACCGAGAGAAGGACAAGATCTCTACTTGTTCATTCCAGAGTACAAGACATGACAGTGGATTTAAGTTAAAAGAAGCCCACTTCAGACTATCCACCAGGAAGAATTTCCACTCTGTCAGAGCAGTATGACAATGGAATCCCTTACTTGGGGAAGTTGTGGGTTCTTCCTTGCTGGAGGAATTGAAAATGTGTTTGTGCAGCCATCTAAATGGGATGGTTTAACTCAGTTTCCTGCAACAGCTGGGCCTTGGACCTGTTTACCTTCTGTCCCTTTTCAACTCTACTATACTATGATTTTATTCGTTTATATGGCCAGACAAGCCAAATCATTCACAAGCGCAAGGTGTTCTAGAAAGCTACTTTCATCTTCTGCAAATAAATCATGTTGCATAAACCTTTTCCCTGTTACTGCAAATTGAACATATTGGAGAAAGAAAAAGGAAGGCAGGCAGGCAGGAAGGAAGGAAAACTTACGCAGCTTCATTGATCAGCATCTGTGTGGGTTGCTGTACAAAAGAGGGACTGTTGTGAAAGTAGAAAACTTGAGAGACAATTGCACCTATGACGAACATGCCTGGCTGATAAAATTGGTGGGGTGTAGGAAGGGGATCTGTAGGTATAGCACAGCTAATAGAATTAGTCTCACATTCTGTATGTAACTGCAAAACAAGCATGAGAACTCCTAGAACCACCATCTTCATAACAGCATTCTCATCATGATTTAGATTCCTGTGTTCTCCAAATAGCATTCATTTCATTTCATCCTTTCATGAATGGGGTGCACAGCTGTAGGAGAACAGATGGAAAGTAGCTAAGTCTCCTTTCTTGCAACTTCATTGCCACTTTCTCTTTCTAGATGCTTCACAGAGATGATCTTCCCTACGCATTTACCCACAATCTTGAAGGAAGCATTAATGCATTTGAAAGAAAAGGAGCCGCCTATTACTACATCAAATATGGTCTATGGCACCCTTATGGTATAAGCACAAAGGAACTTGGAAATATAAGCATGTTGAGATGAAAAGAAATTATCCAAGCATGATGAAAACCTGTAATCTGGATGGTGACAGGGGAGCTAATCACATCCCCCAGAGGATCAGTGTTTCCCATGGCATGACACAAAGGAAAGCACTTGAAATAGAAAGTGTAATGGCTATCATTTTTGTTTTGAATTGTACCACATGTGTTAGGAAAATTCCCCCTCACTTAATAACAGGGACTGATGATGCAACAGCAGGGGGTTGTTCTTGATGGACTTCATGTCACCTTCCACCTCTACTATGCTATTATTGCATTCTATGACTCTGTGTGGCCTGGATGCATCCCAAATTGACTCCTGGGCCTCCCTCACATGAGCCTCCCTTTCATCTCACATAAACTCAGGAATTTGGGGAAGTTAGTCTGCCTTGTGATTGCATTGAACCAAATTCCCCATTGCCTACTGGGGTGGTGGAAGGCAGGAACACTCAGCAATGTCACCAGGTTTCAAATACCTGACTCCTGGTGTGCCATGTGACACTCCCCCAAATACTCCAAATGTGCCCACCCCTGCATGCATGTGAAGCTCTTAGGGTAGCCCTGCCATGGGTCTCCAGACAGGGCTTGCGGTCCATGAGAAATGACTGTGAATTCACAGGCAAGACATAGATCTTTCTTTCAGAAATAGCTAGAACTGCTGCAGCACTTCCCTTTCATGAGCCAGGCCTCTTAACCGTGCACGAATGGCAAAAAAGGCCAATTCACACTCACAGGGTAGATGAAGAGTATATAACTAGTGCATGAGGAGGTTCTATTGTTTCTTGATAAAAGAAGCTGTAAACATTGTGGTATTTCCACATACTAAGCTTGGCTTTTGGAAATCGTTAACCCAAACAGCAGTCCAATCTTTTGATTCTTTTCACCACCAAAGTGAAAAATACATTTTTAAAGCTACTATCTGTTTTGTATTCTGGTTGCTTAGCCAGTTATGCTTGTGCTCTTGCATACAAGTTCATCATGGAACTACATCCAGTGCCAGAGATCCACTTGGTCAGTAGCCACTCTTGCCAAGCTACTACCCAGACAGTTCTTCTGAAAGCTGCAGCTATGCAGCACTGTCATAGGTGTTCTCTCTTGGCCAGCCTCCTTCCCTGTAGATCATCTCTGGGGCAGGAGTGGGCAACCAGATGATGAGTAAAAGGTGTAGACTCAGCAGGGAGGAGAAGTGAGAATCAGCCAGGCTTTGACACCCAGGTGGGGACGGCAGGCTGTAACAAATGTCCGCTCTGCCCTCCCTCGCTCACCAGAGGTCCCCTCACATGGAGGGCTCAGAAGCAGCATCAGGTAGCATGTGGTTGGGGGTTGTGAGTCCCTGGGGAGTCCCTCCCCACCACCCATTCCTTCTCCTGCAGAAACTTGGAGGCAGAACAGAAGGGCAAGTGCTGTCTCCTCACTTCTCAGACCTACTTGCCAGAAAATGGGTGCCATGCATGGGTGCTGGGTGGGCGATGGCTCTCTGGTAAGAAGAATGGGGATCGCAGACAATCAGCACTATCACCCACCGGATGCTCAGCTGATCCTTACCCCTCCTGCACGCAAAAGGCTTCCCTCTGGCCTGTGTGCAGCTGATTTCAGAGTTGTGTGTTCTTTATGGGACTAGTTCTTTTTCTGAGGTTGTTCAAGAGTTCCATATGAGATGCGAGAACTCTGCCTGATAATACATGCATGCATTTCTGAAATGTGTGCTGACCACACATTCAGTCTGTGAATGAGGAGTTCTGGCTTCCACATTTTAAGATTTCTCTCTGTGCCATGATTCTGCCTCTTCCCCATGTATGATAGCTGAATCACGATTGTGTATATAATTGTCTGACCATGACATTGTAAATAGAAGAGGTCCCCAGACTCAGCTAGGCCAGTGGTCCCCAAACCTTTTCAGGCTGCCACCCCATTCCTCTTGGATGACAACCCCAAAACCTCCAACCCTCTTTCTAGGGTTCACTTTTGGGTTTGAGTGTGGTGCTGGCACTTTCCTTCTCTCTGCCATACGATGCTCATCTATTCCTGTTTGAGACTTGCTTCACCATTTTTGAATGAGGACAACAATTAACCCTTTGGGTTCTTTTTCCAAAGGAGCTGGTCTCTGCTGTTCAGAGAGAAAGCCAGAACCAACTTGATGGTTTTTGCCAACATGCAAGAAATAGCCACTGAGAAGGTGACAGCAACGCAGTTTACGGTAAAGAGCAAGTCACTGCCTGAGGCTACCCAATGAATAGCAAAGGGCAAAGGAAGCAGAGCAGGAGGGAGGTAAGCAGGGAGTAGGTGAACTCCCGGTTGTTGGCTTTGATGATCGGAGTGTTCCTTTTCTTAATGAATGCACTAGCACCAAAGCTGTGAGAAGAGCAAAGAAATGAGTGTGCCAAAGAGTGCCAAGAAAACTGAAATCATCCCCAAAGTTTCGGAGAAAGAGAGGAAACTTAGGCTCTTGGGAATGCAGTGATCTTGCTCCCTGTTTGGAAATTGCTCTTCTGGTCAGTGGAAGCAATCATTCATATCTGAAAATCAGATGAATGTTTTGTCAAACCCCACAATCATGTCTTCATGTAAATGCTGGCTCTTATCATTTTATGAAGTACTTAGAGCCATTCTTTTCCTTCTGCCTGGAAAATGCCTTGACAAATGCACAGTGTGTATTTGAAAGTAGTTGTCAGACATGGGGAATTTTTGAAGATGCATAGCATAAAGTGAATCCAGGTAGTGTTAGTCCATGGTGAAATCCAAGTAGTGTTACTATAGAATCCCTGAGAAATAATGTGATGTGTGTAATGAGACAATTCCTGTTCTAAGTAAGGCCACCAATTTGGAATCTTTAGAACAACAGCAGCTGGGCAGCCCTGAGGTGGAGTGTCATGCCCTCCACCACCTTCCCTCTTTCTCTCTACAGTCTGTTCCTTGGTCAAAACAAAGTTGTTGAAGTGTTGAGTTAAATATCATTTGCTTATTAGCCAATCTAGCAAGGACAGAATTTCTTTTTTTAAATACTTTTTTAATTAAAATTTTAAACCAATACTAAAAACATCAGTCATCACATACATCGGAACTACTGGGTCAGCCCCCTAATACATATCTTTTTACATTCTGTAATCATTTCCAAATCCATTTATGATATCTTGAAAACATTTTTAGATCTAAACCAACTCCTGTTTCTCCAGCCAATAAAAAAGGAGATTCCATATTTGATAGTTCAATATCTTCTTTCTTCTTCAGTAGTAACTTCAGTCTGACCATCTCCACACAATTCAAGATCTTTTCATTTTTCTAATGCTAAACAAATAGACTCCTCACTACAATAGTTACAAATAAAATCACATACATTTCTTGTTTACTAGTATTCCAATCCAATATCTACTAAAAAGGAAAATGAAAAAGAAGAAAGGTTCCAAGTTTATTTATTTATTTAGGGAACTTCTCTGCCACCCCATTCGC
This sequence comes from Varanus komodoensis, assembly GCF_004798865.1. NCBI lineage: Eukaryota > Metazoa > Chordata > Lepidosauria > Squamata > Varanidae > Varanus > Varanus komodoensis. The sequence continues at coordinate 8,115 of NW_025335851.1, read as the reverse complement.
CAAAGCCTCAGGGCGGCTCACAAACATAAATAAATATCATATAAAACAATATAATTTAACAGTAAAAATTAAGTCTCCCTGGCCAAAGATAAAATAAATAAATTATATTAACAATTAAAATAACGTTTGAATAAAAAGGTCTTCACCTGGTGCCGAAAAACATATAACGACAGCACCAGGTGGACCGCTCTGGGGAGCGCATTCCATAAATTGGGCGCCACCACAGAGAAAGTCCTCCTCCGAGTACTTACCCTCCTAATTTCCTTCACGGAGGGTTCCCGGAGAAAGGCCTCTCCCGCTGATCTCAAGGGGCGGGCGGGCATATATGGACGTAAGTGCTCCTTCAGGTAACCAGTTTAAAAAAGAACTAAAGACTTTTAACCTAAGTTATGTTCACATATCTAACATCTATTTATCATCTTTAGACATCCACAGTAATTATTTATTTTAATTCTTCACCCTTAGAGAGGTTAGAGGGAAAAATCTTTTCCTTCGGCTTCAACTTGGACAAAAGCCTCAAAAGTCTCCATATCAGTTGCCGCCTAGATATCAGGAGGGCTTTTTTTTCTTTTTTCTTTATGCCAATTAGAAACAAATACAGTTTTTACATGGGTAGTATTGCAAAAAGAAATTAAAATAGAAATATTTACCAAGCAGTTCTGATGCTTAATTAGCTAATAAAAATCCTAAACTAATTCCAAAGATGTCGAGAACTTGTAGGGGTTGAAAACCCCCCCTGTGTTGCTCAGTTGAGAAATGCCTGAATTTCTCCCAGTGGATATGGGATTGCCTTCCCACATCGAACCAGAAGAATGCCCAGGTAATCTGTCTTTGCTCCAACAGAGCTTAGATGAGCCTCCCACGACTCACTGCTGAGCAATAACAGGAACTCCGTTAATCACAGCCGTCTGGTTCCGATGCCATCTTGAAGTCTTGAAAGGACAACATTTCTTTCTTCCTATTGCTTTGTCTGCCTAACCCTGTGCTATGTGCTGTCCAGGCTTTTGTAGATCCTGCTGAGGGTGAGATGCAAAATCCACTCCCAACACACGGGTCTTCACCAGGAAGCAAAGTCCAGGAATAGACTTTGCAAACACTGGGGCCAGCCAGGTCGTGAGCAGCATGGTCCGACATTTGCGTTATGATTCAGCAACACAGAAAGGAGCATGATGACTGGAGCAGGGGTGGGGACAGGGTGTCTTTGTTTCCCAGATAAAACATTTGGCATTCAGGATATTTTGAACTAGGTGGAGCTTCTTTAGCTAATAGAAATTGTGGGACAGATGTAACTCACTGGTGCAACACCTTCGCCAAGAGGTTCAGCACTATTTAAGCATTGCCAATCCACTTTTAACATTTTTAAGGTTCTTGTATATTAAGCAGCACAAAACTATTCCATAAGAAAAAAGTCAATAAATAATTGTGGCCTTAGTGCACCCTGTGACAACTGTCATACCAAACAGATGAACTTAATGAATATAGTGTATGATTTGAAAATTCCTATCAGAAGGTTTTGAACATAATATTTATTTTTCTAATCTGCCAGTCCAAGTTGGTACCTGCTTTCTTTACTTGAAAGCTGTAATGTAGATTTACAATCAGTTCAGTGAAGAGTCACAAGGATGGTACCTGGATTGTGGGGGCATATGAAATGAGATTGGGGGGCTGGGTCTCTTCAACCTGGAGAAGGGGAGACTCAGAGGGGCTCTTCTGGGGACATATAGGTAGGTGAAGGGTTGTCACATTCAAGAGGAACATGATCTGTTTTCCTTGCAGTGGAGGACAGGATGCAATCCAATCGGGCAAAGATCAAGAATCCAGGTTTCAGGTTGGATGTCTGAATGTACTTCCTAATTTTTGGACCTCTAGGATAATGAGTTGGCTTCCATGGGAGGTGGTGGAGGCCCCATCAGTGAGGGTGTTCAAGGAAAGACTGAACAATCACTTGTTGGGTATTACATGAGCAGACTTGGCTGGAGCAGACAAGTCTGACAAGACACCCCTAGATGCACATTAGAAACTGCCAGTAATGGAGCAGTGACCATAACTGTTACACTCAGAGGACTATAGAGGTTATAGTGAAAACCCATGTGGCATATCATACACTGCACTGCCCTCCTTGGGACCTACCCTTGTGATCAGAAATCATCTCAGCAGGACATGGAGTACAGGCATAGCAACAAAATGGATGCCCTTCTTTCTTTTTTCTTCGGGAAACTGAAGGACAGATGTCATTGCATCTTGCAATGGGCAGCACCTGTGCATAGAAAGAAACAAAAACATATGGAGAACAAGGAACCTAAAACAAGGCTAGGAAATGAGGAAGTGTCTCATGGTTAAAAAAAGGGAAGGAAAGGAGGGGAGGGGAGGAGCTGCAATGATAAGCATGCTTGTGTGTGAACAGCCACTGAAGTTTTACTTGTTTAACTTGATAAGTCTTTTCTTAAAAGCACCCTCCATACTCAGAATCTCTGTTGACTGAGATTAGGATAAGGGTGTTGATCGAAAATAACACCTTCCAATTTGAAAGCCAAGCAGAAAGCAAGGAAGAAAACAAGGAAGAGCAATGGGAAGAGAAAAGCAAAACACTTGTTATGTCAAAAGGATGCAAATACACATTTTTAACAATCAACAAGGAATAGAAAATAATCCTAGTTTGGACAGTTTTCTAAACATGTCACTACATATATGACATACATGCTCTGGTTATGAGCTGAATACATTATGGAAGGTATAAATCATTCCTTACTTCTGTTCATCTACAAAGTTTGCTTCAGGGTCTTCACGGAAAAACACTTCATTGAATACACAGCTGAACTAAGAAGTGAACTTCCCAACAATTAGGTCGCCTGTTTCATAATACTGGTATGGAAGTGGGAACGTTTCATGCATGGCACATATATCAGAATGGCTCTTGCTTTCAGTTGGAGTCAGCGGCAGCTATAGACAAAGCAAAATGCTGTAAACTGCCCCAAGGCTTTTTATGAATGGGACGGCATAGAAATGGTTTAAATAAATAAATAAATAAATCTACAGCATCATGGGGCAGGTGGCCCAGTCTCTCTCCCTCACCCACCACAGCTGATTCACAAGATGTTTATTTAAAGTGTGCTAGTCTCTTTTAACCATGAGAGACTCCTGAAGAGAAAACTTGTGCAGTCCCACATGTTCAGAGGTCCTCAGCCCACTTTTGAGTGAGACATGCCTGCCATTTCTCAACTGCAGAATACTGCCATCTTTTATACTGTATTATTGACTGCACATGTGGACTGATGGAAATCCACCTGGGATTGACCTGATACAGGAAGGCCTGAGCAATCTCAGAAAATTACATAGTTCAAAGTCAGCCCATTTAATCCCAGTGTGTAAGCAGTAGCTGCAAAAGACAAATTAGAAGGTGGATAAATATGCGTTCCCCACTTCCTCCCCTGTTTTAAGTCACAACTCCTTGATATGGGATTGATACCTTCAGCTTGGCACCAAAGTATTGTGAAATTTGTACCCATCTGTACTGGTTGATAGGCATGGCTACTCCTTGGGATACCACACTGCTTTTAATCATGAGGATTCTATCAGAATACAAGGGCCATTCCCAAACTGATTATGATTAATTGATCCACCTTTCTTTCTCTGGCAAGATTCTTGATCAAGGCAGTTTTCAAGGCTCTCCTCTCAATGCTCTCCTCACAGCAACAACCCTGTGAATGAGGCTAGGCTGTATGTGTGTGACTAGCTAAACACTCCCCAGTGGACTCCATTGCCAAGTGGGTACCAGGATCTGATCTGCTGAGTCTCAGTGGAAGCCCAAAAAACCACTGCATCCCCCTGAAACCCAGCCTTGAATGTGTTAAGGAAACCAATCCCTGGGCCTGGATTAGCATATTGGTCTGTCTCAGTGGCTCACCCTTTTGCTATTTTGTTTTAAATCTCCAATTCTTTCTGTCTTGAATAGGAAGAAACCTTGCTGATTTCTTTATATAGCAGTTGAAAGAATTCTCACCTATCTCTAAGAACAGTGCATATTTTCATTGGTCTTTATTTGCAGCAGGAATAAGAGAAAATGTTTGATGTCATACAGGATTGATACAGCCGTTTGAATTCAAATGTGCTTCTGTGTCTTTAGAGATGGGCTTTTGTTGTTGTTGTTGTTAGTCGCGAAGTCATGTCCGATCCATTGTGACCCCATGGACAACATTCCACAGGCCTACCTGTCCTCCACCATCCCCCGGAGTCCACTTAAGCTCACACCAACAGCTTCAGTGACTCCATTTAGCCACCTCATTCTCTGCCATCCCCTTCTTCTTTTGCCATCTATTGCTCCCAGCATTAGGCTCTTCTCCAGGGAGTCCTTTCTTCTCATTAGGTGGCCAAAGTATTTGAGTTTCATCTTCACTATCTATCTGGCCTTCTAAAGAGCAGTAAGGCTTGATCTCCTTTAGGACTGACCAGTTTGATCGACTTGTGGTCCAAGGGACTGGCAGAAGTCTTCTCCAGCATCACAATTCAAAGGCCTCAATACTTCAGTGCTCACCCTTCCTTATGGTCCAGTTTTCACAGCCATACATTGCAACTGGAAAAACCATGGCCTTGACTATATCCACTTTTGTTGGCAGGGTGATGTCTCTGCTTTTTAGTATGCTGTCTAGATATGCCATAGCTTTCCTCCCAAGATGAAAGCGTCTTATGATTGCTTGGATGCAGTCCCCATCTGCTGTGATTTTGGAGCCAAGGAAAATAAAATCTGTCACTACCTCCATTTCTTCCCTGTTTCTTTGCCAGGATGTGATAAGGACCGGATGCCATGATGTTAGTTTTCTTAATGTTGAGTTTCAAGCCAACATTTGCACTCTCCTCCTTCACCCACATCAAGAGACTCTTTAGTTCCTCTTCACTTTCTGCCATTAGAATGGTTTCATCTCTATATCTGACGTTGTTGATATTTTTCCCAGCAATCTTAATTCCAATTTGTGATTCATCTAGCTCCACCTTTCTCATGATGTGCTTTGCATATAAGTTAAATAGACAGGGCGACAGTATCCAGCCTTGCCAAACTCATTCTCAATTTTGAACCAATCAGTGGTTCCGTGTCCAGTTCTCACTGTTGATTCTTGACCAGCATATAGGTTTCTCAAGAGACAAGTAAGATGGTCTGGTACTTCCATCTCTTTAAGAACTTGCCACAATTTGTTGTGATCCTCACAATCAAAGGCTTTAGCATAGTCAATGAAGCAGAAGTAGATGTTTTTCTGGAACTCCCTAGCTTTCTCCATGATCCAGTATATGTTGGCGATTTGATCTCTAGTTCCTTTCCCTCTTTGAAATCCCGCCTGTACTTCTGGTAGTTCTCGGTCCACATACTGGTGGAGCCTAGCTTGTAGGATTTTGAGCATCACTTTGCTAGCATGTGAAATGAGTGCAATGGTGCGGTACTTTGAACATTCTTTGGCATTGCCCTTCTTTGGGATCGGAATGTAAACTGACCTTTTCCAATCCTATGGCCACTGTTGAGTTTTCCAAATTTGCTGGCATATTGAGTTTAGCACTTTAACTGCTTCGTCTTTTAAGATTGTGATTAGCTCAGCTGGAATACTGTCACCTCCACTAGCTTTGTTGTTGCTCAGACTTCCTAAGGCCCATTTGACTTCACATTCCAAGATGTCTGGCTCCAGGTCAGTGACCACCCCATCATGCTTATCAGCAACATTAAGCTCTTTCTTGTATAATTCTTCTGTGTAATCTTGCCACCTCGTCTTAATCTCTTCTGCCTCTGTTAGGTCCCTGCCATGTTGGTTCTTTATCATGCCCATCAATGCATGAAATGTTCCATTCATATCTCCAATTTTCTTGAAGAGATCTCTCATCCTCCCTATTCCATTGTTTTCTTCTATTTCTTTACACTGTTCATTTAAGAAGGCATTCTGATCTCTTCTAGCTATTCTCTGCAATTCTGCATTCAATTGGATGTATCTTTCTCTTTCTCCCTTGCCTTTTGCTTCCCTTCTTTCCTCAGCTATTTGTAAAGCTTCCTCAGACAGCCATTTTGCTTTCTTGCATTTATTTTTATTTGGGATGTTTTAGTTGCTACCTCTTTTACAATGTTGTGAACCTCCGTCCATAGTTCTTCAGGCACTCTGTCTATCAGATCTAATTCCTTAAATCTATTTGTCACCTCTACTGTATATTCATCAGGGATATGATTTTGGTCATACCTGAGTGGTCTTGTGTTTTTCCCTACTTTCATTGTCCCACAATCGACCATCTGCCCACAGTCACTCTGGTGACAGAAGGTGAGGGGGACACAGGCAAATAGACATGATTGCTGTTTGCTTTCAACTTACTTGCGTTGCAGCCTGACATTTCTTAGGTCCTTCTGTGCTGAATCCCAATGGGAAGATATCATGCCTGAGACCATCCTTGATGACTCACTTTCTCCTTGTCCTCTATTGCCTTCTGGAACATCTGGACCTTACTCTTTCACTAAAGCTACTCTCCTGCTTGTTAGCAGTTTGCAGGAAGGGTTGAAGAGCCAGAAGGGAATAGCTAGTAGCTTCATGAAATAATGCAGGGCCAAAGAAAAGTGTGGGTGCATGGAGAATAACTTGTAAGCAAACAAACATTGAAACATTATGGCTCACCAGTGAGCATAGGATGCACCAATTCACCTGCTTCAGTTACTATATATTTGTGGACCGTGACTTCTTTCACATGCATCTGCACTGCTGCACACCTTTTACACCACAGAGGAAAGCTGTGACAAATGCTTGGCTTCTTTCCAGGTTTTTGGATTGGCTAACAGACTTCCTACTGGAGCTGACGGAGATCATCTTGGACCTGGTGCTGAAGCCTCCCAGGATGTTGGTCCTGGGGGACTTCAATTTCCATGCCGAGATGGTTCTAACAAGGGCGGCTCAGGACTTCATGGCCACCATAACGGCCATGGGGCTGTCTCAACACGTCATAGGCCCGACCCATGAACGTGGACACACTCTGGACCTGGTTTTCTCAACAGGGCAGGAAAAGGGTGATCTGAGGGTGAGGAATTTAAGTTTGATGCCCTTGTCATGGTCAGATCACTTCCTCATAAGGTTTGAACTTGAGAGCAGCCTTTCCCTCTGCAAGGGTGCGGACCCGATTGTATTGGTCCACCCCTGGAGCCGGATGGGTCCTGATGGATTCCTGGAAGCTCTGGGGGATTTTCCAGTTGACAAGGCTGGTGATCTTGTTGATGCCCTGGTTGAACTGTGGAATGAGGAGATGATCAGGGCTATAGACACGATCGCTCCCAAGCGTCCTCTCCCACCTGGCAGAGCCCGTTCATCTCCTTGGTATATGCCTGAATTATGGGTGATGAAGCAGGTTGGGAGATGTCTAGAGCGTAGGTGGAGGAGATCACAGGGTGATTCTGATCGAACACACTTGAGAGCCCATTATCAGGCCTATGCTGTGGTGGTGAGTATGGCAAAGAAGAAATTCTTCTCCGTTTCCATTGCCTCCTCACAATGCTGTCCAGCGGAGCTCTTTTGGGTGGTGCAGGGGCTGTTACATCCAGGCCCGAAGAAAGATCTTGTGCCACCCTCGAAGGCCTGCTGTGACAACTTTGCCAAGCATTTTAGGGAGAAAATCACTCAGATTCGCCATGAGCTTGACTCTGCTATTGAATCAGATTCCACTGGGGAGTTGCCATCGATGCCGTCAAGTCCACAATTAATGGATGAATTTCAGTTGTTGCAGCCTGATGATGTGGACAAGGTGCTAGGACAAGTACGTCCTACCACTTGCTTACTAGACCCATGCCCATCTTGGCTACTTAAGAAAGCCAAGGAAGGGATTGGGACCTGGATCCTGGAGGTGGTCAACGCCTCTTTAAGAGACAGCCTGGTACCTGCCCCTTTAAAGGAAGCGGTAGTCTGGCCAGTGCTAAAGAAGGCATCCCTGGATCCAGAGGTGGCCGCCAATTATAGACCGGTGGCCAACATCCCATTCCTGGGCAAGGCGCTAGAGCGGGTGGTGGTGGGACAACTCCAAGCCCTCTTGGATGAAACTGATTATCTGGACCCATTTCAGTTGGGCTTCAGACCCAGGTATGGCACTGAATCTGCCTTGGTTGACCTGTAC
>NW_025335850.1:53600-53705 GCF_004798865.1 Varanus komodoensis | reverse complement strand
CGCGGAAAACGTAGTCTTTTTTGAGACGCTGTCCCTCATGCAGGCCTCCGTTTCCGCACGTTCCGAGGGCGTTCCGACGGTCGGAGCCCCGCCCGGAAGCCGCGA
>NW_025335850.1:3537-53500 GCF_004798865.1 Varanus komodoensis | reverse complement strand
TTTGCCCCTCTGTCAGGTTGGTGCTGGGAAATCGCGGACTTTGGGCGGGCCTCCGACCGTCGGAACGCGAACGGAACAAGCGGAAACGGAGGCCTGCACGGCGAGGCAGCGTCTCAAAAAAACTAGGTGTGCGTGCGTCTCCCCCCTTTCGGGGCAACTTTTGCCCCTCTGTCAGGGTGGGGCTGGGAAATCGCGGCTTCCGGGCGGGGCTCCGACCGTCGGAACGCCCTCGGAACGTGCGGAAACGGAGGCCTGCATGAGGGACAGCGTCTCAAAAAAGACTACGTTTTCCGCGTCGTCCTCTTTTTGGGGCAACTTTTGCCCCTCTGTCAGGGTCGGGCTGGGAACTTGTGGCCTCCGGGCGGACCTCCAACCGTTGGAACGTGCTCGCAGTGGGCAGAAACGAAGGCCTGCTTGGAGAGACAGCATCCCAAAGATGAGTAGGTTTATCCTCTTCTCCCTCTTTTCGGGGAATCTTTTGCCACTCTTTCAGCATGGAGCCGGGAAATTGCAGCCTTCGGGCAGCCTCCGACCGTAGAAACACAGTCGGTACAGGCGGAAACGGAGTCCTGCGTGGAGGAACACGATCTGAAAGAAGACTGGTTGTGTCATTGTGTCCCCCTTTTCGGGGCAACTTTTGCCTCTCTGTCAGGGTGGGGCCGGGAAATCCCGGCCTTGGGGCGTTCCTCCGACCGTCGGAATGCACTCGGAACTGCCGGAAATGGAGGCCTGCACGGAAGGACAGCGTCTCAAAGAGGACTAGGTGTGTCCGTGTGGCCCTCTTTTTGGGGCAACTTTTTCCCTTCTGCCTGGGTAAGGCCAGGAAATCGCAGCTTCCGGGCATGCATCAGAACGTGGAACGCGCTCGGAACGGGCGGAAACGGAGGCCTGCTTGGAGCGACAGCGTCTCAAAGAGAACTAGGTATGTCTGCGTCGCCCTCTTTTCGGGGCAAGTCTTGCCCATCTGTCAGGGTGGGGCTGGGAAATCGCAGCCTCTCAGCGGACCTCTGACTGTCGGAACGCGCTCGGTAAGGGCAGAAATGGAGGCCTGCGTGTAGGGACAGTGTCTGAAAGGGGACTTGGTGCGCGCCCGTCGCCCTGTTTTCGGGGAAACTTTTGCCCCTCTGTCAGGGTGGGGCCGGGAAATCGCGGCCCTTGGGCGGGCCTCCGACCGTCGGAAAACACTCAGAATGGGCAGAAACGGAGGCCTGCGCGAGGGACAGATGCTCAAATAGGATTGGTGTGTCCGCGTGGCTCTCTTTTCGGGGCAACTCTTTCCCCTCTGTCAGGGTGGAGCCGGGAAATCCCGGCCTCCGTGCCGGCCTCAGACTGTGGGAACGCGCACGGAACTGGCAGAAAGGGAGGCCTGCGTGGAAGGACAGCGTCTCATAGAGGACTAAGTGTGTCTGTGTGGCCCTCTTTTGTGGTCAACTTTTTGGCCTCTGTCAGGGTGGAGACGGGAAGTCGCGGCCTCTGGGCGGGTCTCCGACTGTCGGAACGCGCTCGGAATGGGCGGAAACGGAGGCCGGCGCGAGGGACTGCATCTCCAAGGAACTAGGTGTGTCCGTGTGGTCCTCTTTTCTGGGCAACATTTGCCCTCTATCAATGTGGTGCCGGGAAATCGCGGCCTCCGGGCAGGCCTCAGAACGTGGGAACTTGTACGGAATGGGCAGACACGGACGCCTGCGTGGAAGGACAGCGTCTGAAAGAGGACTAAGTGTGTCTGCGTGGCCCTCTTTTATGGTCAACTTTTTGGCCTCTGTCAGGGTGGGGACGGGAAATCGCGGCCTCCAGGCGGGCCTCCGTCCAGCGGAACACGCTCGGAACGGGCGGAAACAGATTTCTGCGCGGAGAGACGGCGTCTCAAAGGGGACTGGGTGTGTTCACATCACCCTATTTTTGGGAAACTTTTGGGCCTCTGTCAGGGTGGAACCAGGAAGTAGCGGCCTCCGGGCGGGTCTCCGACTGTCGAAACGCGCTCGGAATGGGCGGAAACGGAGGCCTGCGTGGAAGGACAGCGTCTGAAAGGGGACTAAGTGTGTCCGTGTGGCCCTCATTTCGGGGCAACTTTTGCCCCTCTGCCAGGTTGGAACCGGGAAATCGCGGCCTCCGGATGGGCCTCAGACCATGGGAAAGTGCTCAGAACGGGCTAAAATGGAGGCCTGCGTGGAAGGACAGCGTCTCAAAGAGGACTAGGTGTGTCTGCGTGGCCCTCTTTTTGGGGCTACCTTTGCACCTCTGTCAGGGTGGCGCCGGGAAATCGCGGCCTCCAGGAGGGCCTCCGACCATCGGAACGCGCTCGGAATCGGTCGAAACGGAGGCCTGCACGGAGGGACAGCGCCTCCAAGAGGACTAGGTGGACACGTGCCACCCTATTTTCGGGGCAACTTGTGCCCCACTGTCAGCGTGGGGCCGGATAATCGCAGCCTCCGGGCAAGCCTCCGATCATTGGAACGTGCTCGGACGGGCAGAAACTGAGGCCTGCGCAGAGGGACAGTGTCTCAAAGGGAACTAGGTGTGTCCATGTCGCCCACTTTTTGGAGAAACATTTGGGCCTCTGTCAGGGTGGGGCCGGGAAATCGTGGATCCGGGCGGACCTCCGACTGTCGGAATGTGCTCTGAACGGGCAGAAACGGAGATCTGCGCGAGGGACAGATGCTCAAAGAGGATTAGGTGTGTCCGCATGGCTCTCTTTTCGGGGCAACTCTTTCCCCTCTGTCAGGGGGGAGCCGGGAAATCGCAGCCTCTGGGCGGTCCTCCGACCGTCGGAACGCACTCGGAACGGCGGACACAGATTCCTATGCGGAGGGACAGCGTCTCAAAGGTGACTAGGTGCGTGCATTTCCCTGTTTTCCGGGCAACTTTTGCCACTCTGTCAGTGTGGAGCCAGGAAGTCACGGCCTGCGGACAGGACTCTGACTGTCGGAACGCGCTCGGAATTGGCGGAAATGGAGGCCTGCGCGAGGGACTGCGTTTCCAAGGGAACCAGTTGTGTCCGTGTGGCCCTCCTTTTGGGGCAACTTTTGCCCCTCGATCAGGGTGGATCCGGGAAATCCCGGCCTCCGGGCAGGCCTCAGTCCATGCGAACGCGTTCGGAATGGGCAGAAATGGAGGCCTGCGTGGAAGGACAGCGTCTCAAAGAGGACAAGGTGTGTCCGCGTGGCCCTCTGTTTAGGGCAACTTTTGGGCCTCTGTCAGGGTGGGGCTGGGAAATCGCGGCCTCTGGGCGGGCCTCCGATCTTCAGGAACGCGCTCGTAACGCGCGGAAACGGATGCCTGCGCGAAGGACAGCTTCTCAAAGAGGACTAGGTGCGCACGCTTCGCCCTGTTTTTCGGGCACCTTTTGCCTCTCTGTCAAGGTGGGGCCGGGAAATCCTGGCCTTCGGGCTGGCCTCCGACCGTCGTAACGCGCTCAGTATTGGCAGAAAAGGAAGCCTGCTCGGAGGGACAGCATCTCAAAGAGTACTATGTGTGTCCGCGTGCCCCTTTTTTCAGAGCAACTTTTGCCCCTCTGTCATGGTGGGGCCGGGAAATCGGGGCCTCTGGGCGAGCCCCCGACCGTCGGAACGCGCACGGAATGGGCGGAAATTGAGGCCTGCGTGGAAGGACAGCGTCTCAAAGAGGACTAGGTGTGTCCGCGTGGCCCTCTTTTCGGGTCAACTTTTGGGCCTCTGTCATGGTGGGGCCGGGAAATCGCGGCCTCCGGGCGGGCCCCCGACTGTCGGAACGCGCACGGAATGGGCCGAAACAGATTTCTGTGCGGAGGGACAGCGTCTCAAAGGGGACTAGGTGTGTCCGCATCACCGTCTTTTTGGGAAACTTTTGGGTCTCTGTCAGGGTGGGGCCGGGAAATCGCGACCTCTGGGCGGGCCTCCGACCATCGGAACGTGCTCGGAATGGGTGGAAACGGAGGTCTGTGCGGAGGGACAGCGTCTCAAAGAGGACTAGTTGTATCCACGTGGCCCTCTTTTCGGGGCAACTTTTGCCCCTCTGTCAGTGTGGAGCCGGGAAATCCCGGCCTCCGGGCGGGCCTCAGACCGTGGGAACGCTCTCGGAATGGGCAGAAAAGGAGGCCTGCGCGAAGGACAGCGTCTCATAGAGGACAAATACGTGCGCTTCGCCCTGTTTTCTGGCAACTTTTGCCTCTCTTTCAGTGTGGGGCCAGGCAATCCCGGCCTTTGGGAGGGCCTCCGACTGTCGTAACGTGCTCGGTATGTGATGAAACGGAGGCCTGTGTGGAGGGACAGCGTCTCAAAGAGGACGATGTGTGTCAGTGTGGCCCTCTTTTCTGGGCAACTTTTGCCCCTCTGTCAGAGTGGAGCTGGGAAATCGCGGCCTCTGGGCGGGAGTCTGACCGTCAGAAAGCACACAGAACGGGCAGAAATGGAGGCCCGCGCGGAGGGACAGCATCTCCAAGAGGAACAGGTGCGTGCATCGCCCTGTATTCGGGGCAACTTTTGCCCCTCTGTCAGGGTGGAGCCGGGAAATTCCGGCCTCCGGGCGGGCCTCCGACCATCGGAACGTGCTCGGAACGGGCGAAAACGGAGGCCTGTGCGAGGGACAGCGTCTCAAATAGGACTATGTGTGTCCGCGTGGCCCTCTTTTCGGGTCAACATTTGGACCTCTGTCAGGGTGGGCCCGGGAAATCGCAGCCTCCGGGCGGGCCTCTGACCATCGGAACGTGCTCGGAATGGGCAGAAGGGAGGCGTGTGCGAGGGACAGCGTCTCAAAGGGGACTAGTTGTGTCCCGGTTACCCTGTATTCGGGTCAATTTTCGGACCTCTGTAAGGGTGGGGCCGGGAATTCGCGGCCTCGGGGCGGTTCCCCGACCGTCGGAACGCTATTGGAACTGGCAGAAACGGAGTCCTGCGCGAGGGACAGCATCTCAAAGAGGGCTAGGTGGATGCGGGTCCTCCTGTTTTCAGGCAAAGTTCGCCCCCCTGTCAGCGTGGGGCCGGGAAATCGCTGCCTCCATCCAAGCCTCCGACCATCGGAATGCGCTCGGAACTGGCGGAAACGGAGTCCTGCGCGAGGGACAGCGTCTCAAAGAGGGCTATATATGTCCGCGTGACCCTATTTTCGGGGCAACTTTTGGACTTCTGTCATGGGGAGGCCGGGAAATCGCGGCCCCTGGGCGGTCCTCCGACCGTCGGAATGTAAACGGAACACGCGGAAACGTAGGCTTGCACGGCGGGAGAGCGTCTGAAAGAAAACTAGGTGCGCGTGCGTCTCCCCCCTTTTGGGGCAACTTTTGACCCTCTGTCAGGGTGGGACCGGGAAATCGCGGCTCCCAGGCGGGCCTCCGGCAGTCGGAACGCACTCGGAACGGGCGGAAACGGAGGCCTGCATGAGGGACAGCGTCTCAAAAAGACTAGGTTTTCCGCGTCGTCCTCTTTTTGGGGCAACTTTTGCCCCTCTGTCAGGGTGGGGCAAGGAACTCGGGGCCACCGGGCGGGCCTCCAACCGTCGGAACGCGCTTGGAGGAGGCAGAAACGAAGGCCTGCTTGGAGAGACAGCATCTCAAAGATGACTAGGTGTATCCACTTCTCCCTCTTTTCGGGGCAACTTTTGCCTCTCTTTCAGGAAGGGGCCAGGAAATCGCAGCCATCGGGCGGGCCTCCGACCGTTGAAACGCGGTTGGTACAGGCGGAAACGGAGTCCTGCGCGGAGGAACATGATCTCAAGAAGACTAGTTGTGTCCTTTTGTCCCTCTTTTCGGGGAAACTTTTGGCCCCATGTCAGGGTGGAGCCGGGAAATCGCGGCCTCCGGGTGGGCCTCCGACCGTCGGAACGTGCTCGGAACGGGCGGAAATGGAGGCCTGCGCGAGGGAAAGGGTCTTGAAGAGTACTAGCTGTGTCCGCGTCACCCTCTTTTTGGGGAAACTTTTGGGCCTCTGTTAGGGTGGGGCTGGAAAATCGCGGCCTCCGGACGGGCCTCCGACCGTCGGAATGCGCTCGGAGCACGCGGAAACGGAGGCGTGCGCGGCGGGACAGCGTCTCAAAGAGGAGTAGGTGTGTACGCTTCTCCCTCTTTTTGGCTTAACTTTTGCCTCTCTGTCAGGGTGGGGCCGGGAAATCGCAGCCTTCGCGCGGGCCCTCGACCATCTAAAAGCGGTCGGTACACGCAGAAAGGGAGGCCTGTGCGGAGGAACAGCGTCTCAAAGAAAACTAGGTGTGCGTGCGTCTCCCCCCTTTCGGGCCAACATTTGCCCCCCTGTCAGCGTGGGGCCGGGAAATCGCGGCCTCGGGGCGGGACTCTGACCGTCGGAAAGCGAACAGAACGGGCAGAAACAGAGGCCCGCGTGGAGGGACAGCATCTCCAAGAGGACTAGGTGCGTGCATCGCCCTGTTTTCCTGGCAAGTTTTGCCCCTCTGTCAGGGTGTGGCCGGGAAATCTCGGCCTCTGGGCTTGCCTCTGACCGTCGGAACACACTCAGAACAGGAAGAAACGGAGGCCTGCGCGGAGGGACAGCGTCTCAAAGTGGACTAGGTGTGTCCGCGTCACCCTCTCTTTGGGGAAACTTTTGGGCCTCTGTCAGGGTGGGGCCGGGAAATCGCGGCCTCTGGGCGGGACTCCGACCATCGAAACGTGCTCTGAACGGGCAGAAACGGAGGCCTGCGCGAGGGACAGCATTTCAAAGAGGACTATGTATGTCCGCGTGACCCTCTTTTCGGGGCAACTTTTGGACCTCTGTCAGGGTGGGGCCGGGAAATCGCGGCCTCCGGGAGAGCTTCTGACCGTCGGAACGCGCACGGAATGGGCGGAAATGGATTTCTGCGCGGAGGGACAGCGTCTCAAAGTGGACTAGGTGTGTCTGCGTCACCCTGTTTTTCGGGAAACTGTTGGGCCTCTGTCAGAATGGGGCCGGGAATTCGCGGCCTCCGGGCGGGACTCCGACCGTGGGAACGCGCACGGAATGGGCGGAAACGGATTTCTGCGCGGAGGGACAGCGTCTCAAAGGGGACTATGTGTGCCCACGTCACCCTCATTTGGGGAAACTTTTGGGCCCTTGTCAGGGTGGGGCTGGGGATTCGCGGCCTCCGGTCGGTCCTCCGACCGTGGGAACGCGCTTGAAACGAGTGGAAACAGAGGCCTGCGCGGAGGGACAGCGTCTCCCAGAGGACAAGGTGTGTGCATCGCCCTGTTTTCCTGGCAAGTTTTGCCCCTCTGTCTGGGTGGAGCCGGGAAATCCCGGCATCCGGGTGGGCCTCAGACCATGGGAACGCTCTCGGAACGGGCAGAAATGGAGGCCTGCGTGGAGGGAGAGCATCTCCGAGAGGGCTAGGTGCGCGTGTCCCCGTGCTTTCGGGCCAACATTTGCCCCCCTATCAGTGTGGGGCTGGGAAATCTCGGCCTCCGGGCGGGCCTGCGACTGTCGGAACGCGCTCGGAATGGGCGGAAGTGGACCCCTGCGCGGAGGGACAGCATCTCAAAGAGGACTAGGTGTGTCCGCGTCACCCTCTTTTCGGGGCAACTTCTGCCCCCCTGTCAGAGTGGGCCAGGAAATCACGGCCTCCGGGCGTACGTCCGACCATCGGAAGGCACTCAGAACAAGCGGAAACAGAGGCCTGCGCGGATGGACAGCATCTCAAAGAGGACTAGGAATGTCCACGTCACCCTCTTTTCGGGGAAACTTTTGGCCCCATGTCAGGGTGGAGCCGGGAAATCGCGGCCTCCGGGCGGGCCTCCGACCGTCGGAACGTGATCGGAACGGGCGGAAATGGAGGCCTGCGCGAGGGAAAGGTTCTTAAAGAGTACTAGCTGTGTCCGCGTCACCCTCTTTTTGGGAAACTTTTGGGCCTCTGTTAGGGTGGGGCCGGAAAATCGCGGCCTCCGGGCGGGCCTCCGACCATTGGAACGCGCTCGGAGCACGCGGAAACAGAGGCCTGCGCAGCGGGACAGCGTCTCAAAGAGGACTAGGTGTGTACGCTTCTCCCTCTTTTTGGCTTAACTTTTGCCTCTCTGTCAGGGTGGGGCCGGGAAGTCGCGGCCTCCGGGCGGGCCTCCTAACGTCGGAACGCGCTCGTAACGGGCGGAAACGGAGGCCTGCGTGGAAGACAGCTTCTCAAAGAAGACTAGGTGCGCTCGCTCCGCCCTTTTTTCCAGGCAACTTTTGCCTCTCTGTCACGGTGGGGCCAAGAAATCCTGGCCTCCGGGCGGGCCTCCTAACGTCAGAACGCGCTCGTAACGGGCGGAAACGGAGGCCTGCGTGGAAGACAGCTTCTCAAAGAAGACTAGGTGCGCTCGCTCCGCCCTTTTTTCCAGGCAACTTTTGCCTCTCTGTCACGGTGGGGCCAAGAAATCCTGGCCTTCGGGCAGGCCTCCGACCGTCGTAGAGCGCTCGGTATTGGCAGAAACGGAAACCTGTGCGGAGGAACAGCGTCTCAAAGAGGACTATGTGTGTCCGTGTGGCCCTTTTTTCATAGCAACATTTGCCCCTCTGTCAGAGTGTGGCCGGGAAATCGCGGCCTACGGGCGGTCCTCCGACCGTCGGTACGCGGTTGGACTGGGCGGAACCGAAGGCCTGCGTGGAGGGACAGCGTCTTAAAGATGACTATGTGTGTCCGCTTCTCCCTCTTTTCGGGGCAACTTTTGCTTCTCTGTCTGGTTGGGGCCGGGAAATCGCAGCCTTCGGGCGGGCCTCCGACCGTCGTAACGCCGTCGGTACAGGCGGAAACAGAGTCCTGCGCGGAGGGACACTATCTCAAAGAAGACTAGATGTGTCCTCGTGGCCCTCTTTTTGGGGCAACTTTTGCCCCTCTGTCAGAGTGGGGCCGGGAAATTGCGGCCCCCGTGCGGGCCTCCGACCGTCAGAATACGCTCGGAATTGGCGGAAACGGAGGCCTGCGCGGAGGGACAGCGTCTCTAATGGGACTAGATTTGTCCGCGTCGCCCTTTCTTCAGGGCAACTTTTGCCCCTCTTTCACGGTGGGCCCGGGAAATCGCGGCCCCCGTGCGGGCCTCCGACCGTCGGAACGCGCCCGGAACGGGCTGAAACGGAGGCCTGCGTGGAAGGACAGCGTCTCAAAGAGGACTAGGTGTGTCCGTGTGGCCCTCTATATGGGGCAACTTTTTCCCCTCTGTCAGGGTAGAGCCGGGAAATCGTGGCCTCTGAGCGGGCCTCTGACTGTCGGAACGCGCTCGGTAATGGCTTA
Organism: Varanus komodoensis; assembly: GCF_004798865.1. Lineage (NCBI taxonomy): Eukaryota > Metazoa > Chordata > Lepidosauria > Squamata > Varanidae > Varanus > Varanus komodoensis. Next base: position 44,344 of record NW_025335850.1, on the reverse strand, counting down.
AACGGAGGCCTGCCTGGACAGAAAGAGTCTCAAAGAGGACTAGGTGTGTCCACGTCACCCTCATTTCGGGGCAACTTTTGCCCCTCTGTCAGGGTGGGGCCAGGAAATTGTGGCCTCCGGGCGGGTCTCTGTCCGTCGGAACACGGTCGGAACGGGCGGAAACGGAGGCCTGCGTGGAGGGACAGCGTCTCAAAGATGTCTAGGAGTGTCCGCTTCTCCCTCTTTTCGGGGCAACTTTTGCCTATCTGTCAGGGTGGGGCCGGGAATCCCGGCCTTCAGGCAATTCTCCGACTGTGGAAACGCGGTCGGTACGGGCCGAAACGAAGGGCTACGTAGAGGGACAGCGTCTCAAAGAGGACTAGGTGTGCCCGAGTCACCCTCTTTTCAGGGCAACTTTTTTCCCTCTGTCAGGGTGGGGCCGGGAAATCGCTGCCACTGGGCGGCCTCCGACCGTCGGGACATGCTCGGAACGGGCGGTAATGGTGGCCGTCGTGGCAGTACAGAGTCTCAAAGAGGAGTAGGTGTGTACACGTCGCCCGTTTTCGGGGCAAGTTTTGCCCTCTGTCAGGGTGGAGCCGGGAAATCGCGGCCACTTGGCGGCCTCCGACTGTCGGAACGCACTCAGAACGGGCGGAAACGGAGGCCTGCATAAGCGACAGTGTCTCAAAGGGGACTAGGTGTGTCCTTGTGGCCCTCTTTTATTGGCAGCATTTGCCCCTCTGTCTGAGAGAGACCGAGAAATAGCGGCCTCCAGGTGGGCCTCCGACTGTTGGAGCGCGCCTGGAATGGGCAGAACGGAGGCCTGCACGGAGGGACAGCGTCTCAAAGAGGACTAGGTGCGTGTGTGGCGCCCTGTTTTCGGGGCAACTTTTTCCTCTCTGAGAGGGTGAGGCCGGGAAAACGCAGCCTTTGGCGGGCCTCCGACCATCGAAACGCGGTCGCTACAGGCAGAAATGGAGGTCTGCACAGAGGGACAGCATCTCAAAGAACACTAAGTGTGTCCGCATGGCCCACTTTTTGGGGCAACTTTTGCCCCTCTGTCAGAGTGGGGCCGGGAAATTGCGGCCCCCGTGCGGGCCTCCGACCGTCAGAATACGCTCGGAATTGGCGGAAACGGAGGCCTGCGCGGAGGGACAGCGTCTCTAATGGGACTAGATTTGTCCGCGTCGCCCTTTCTTCAGGGCAACTTTTGCCCCTCTTTCACGGTGGGCCCGGGAAATCGCGGCCCCCGTGCGGGCCTCCGACCGTCGGAACGCGCCCGGAACGGGCTGAAACGGAGGCCTGCGTGGAAGGACAGCGTCTCAAAGAGGACTAGGTGTGTCCGCGTCGCCCTCTTTTTGGGGCAAGTCTTGCCCATCGTTCAGGGTGGGGCCGGGAAATCGCAGCCTCTGAGCGGGCGTCCGACCATCGGAACGCGCTCGGCAAGGGCAGAAACGGAGGCCTGCGCGGAGGGACAGCGCCTCCAAGAGGACTAGGTGGACACGTGTCACCCTGTGTTCGGGGCAACTTTTGCCCCAATGTCAACGTGGGGCCGGATAATCGCAGCCTGTGGGCACCCCTCCGACCGTTGGAACGTTCTTGGAGGGGCAGAAACAGAGGCCTGCGTGGAGGGACAGCGCCTGAAAGTGGACTAGGTGTGTCCGTGTCACCCTCTTTTTGGAGAAACATTTGGGCCTCTGTCAGGGTGGGTCTGGGAAATCGCGTATCCGGGCGGACCTCCGACCATCGGAACGTGCTCTGAACGGGCGGAAACGGAGGCCTGCGCGAGGGACAGATGCTCAAAGAGGATTAGGTATGTCCGCATGGCTCTCTTTCGGGGCAACTCTTGCCCCTCTGTCAGGGTGGAGCGGGGAAATCGCGGCCTCTGGGCAGGCCTCCGACCGTCGCAACGCGCACGGAATGGGCGGAAACATTTTTCTTCGCGGAGGGACAGCGTCTCAAAGGGGACTAGGTGTGTCCGCGTCGCCCTCTTCTCGTGTCAACTTTTGACCCTCTGTGGCCCTCTTTTGTGGTCAACTTTTGGGCCTCTGTCAGGGTGGGGCCTGGAATTCGCCTCCTCCGGGCGATCCTCCGACCGTCGGAACGCGCTCGGAATGGGCGGAAACGGAGGCCTGCGTGGAGGGACAGCGTCTAAAAGAGGAAGAGGTGTGTCATTGTGTCCCTCTTTTCGGGGCATCTTTTGCCCCTCTGTCAGGGTGGGGCCTGGAATTCGCGGCCTCCGGGCGGTCCTCCGACCATCGGAACACGCTCGGAACAGTCGGAAATGCAGGCCTGCGCGGAGGGACAGCGTTTCAAAGAAAACTAGGTTCCCTTGCATCGCCCCCCTTTCGGGGCAACTTTTGCCCCTATGTCAGCATGGGGCCTGGAAATCGCGGCCTTTGGGCGGGCCTCCGACCGCCGGAACGGGCTCGGAATGGGCGGAAACTGAGGCCTGCGTGGGGGGACAGCGTCTAAAAATGACTAGGTGTGCCACGTGGCCATCTTTTCGGGGCAACTTTTGGCCCTCTGTCAGGGTGGAGCCGGGAAATCGCGTCTCCAGGCGGGTCTATGACTGTCGGAACACACTCGGAACGGGCGGAAACGGAGGTCTGCGCAGAGGGACAGCGTCTCAAAGAGGTCTAGGTGTGTCCGCGTCACCCTATTTACGGGGCAAGTCTTGCCCATCTGTCAGGGTGGTGCCGGGAAATCGCGGCCCCGGGGCAGGACTCCGACTGTCGGAACGTGCTCGGTATGGGCAGAAACGGAGGCCTGCGCCGCGGGACAACGTCTCAAAGAGGACTAGGTGTCCCCGCGTTGCCCTGTTTTCAGGGCAACTTTTGCCCCTCTGTCAGGGTTGGGCCAGGAAATCGCGGACCACGGGCGGGCCTCCGACCGTCGGAACGCGCTCGGAACGGGCGGAAATGGAGGCCTGCTCGGAGGGAAAGCTTCTCAAAGAAAACTAGGGGCGTAAGCGTCGCCCTCCTTTCGGGGCAACTTTTGCCAATCTGTAAGTTTGGGGCCGGGAAATCGTGGCCCCCAGGCGGGCCTCCGACTGTCGGAACGCGCTCGGAATGGGCGGAAAGGGAGGCCTGCGTGGAGGGACAGCGTCTCAAAGAGGTCTAGGTGTGTCCGCGTCGCCCTATTTTCAGGGCAAGTCTTGCCCATCTGTCAGGGTGGTGCCGGGAACTCGCCGCCCCTGGGCGGGCCTCCGACTGTCGGAACGCGCTCGGAATGGGCGGAAAGGGAGGCCTGCGTGGAAGGACAGCGTCTCAAAGAGGACTAGTTGTGTCCTCGTGGCCCTCTTTTCGGGGAAACTTTTGCCCCTCTGTCAGGGTAGGGCCAGGAAATCGTGACCTCTGGGAGTGCCTCCGACTGTCGGAACGTACTCGGTAATGGCTGAAACGGAGGCCTGCCTGGACGGAAAGAATCTCAAAGAGGACTAGGTGTGTCCACATCACCCTCATTTCGGGGCAACTTTTGCCCCCCTATCAGGGTGGGGCCGGGAAATCGTGGCTGCCGGCGGGACTCCGACCGTCGGAACGCGCTCAGAACACGTGGAAACGGAGGCCTGCGCGGCGGCACAGCGTCTCAAAGAGGACTTAGTGTGTCCGCGTCCCCCTGTTTTGGGGGCAACTTTTGCCCTCTGTCAGGGTGGGGCCGGGAAATCCTGGCCTTCGGGCGGACTCCGACCATTGTAACGCGCTCGGTATGGGCAGAAACGGAGGCCTGCGTGGAGGGACAGCATCTCAAAGAGGAGTAAGTGCGCGTGCATGGCCCCTTTTCGCGGCAACTTTTGCCCCTCTGTCATGCTGGGGCTGGGAAATTGCGGCCTCTGGGAGGGCCTCCGACCTTCGGAACGAGCTTAGAACAAGCGGAAACGGAGGCCCCCGTGGAGGGACAGCGTCTCCAAGAGCACTAGTTGCGCGCACATCCCCTTCTTTTCGGGGCAACTTTTGGTCCTCTGTCAGGGTGGTGCCGGGAAATCGCGGCCCCCAGGCCGGCCTCCGACTGTCGGAACGTGCTCGGAATGGGCGGAAACGGAGGCCTGCGCGGAGTGACAGCGTCTCAAAGAGGTCTAGGTATGTCAGCGTCGCCCTGTTTTCGGGGCAAGTCTTGCCCATCTGTCAGGGTGGTGCCGGGAAATCGCGTCCCCTAGGCGGGACTCCGACTGTCGGAACGCACTCAGAACAGGCGGAAATGGAGGCCTGCCCGGAGGGACAGCTTCTCAAAGAAAACTAGGGGCACGCGCATCGCCCTCCTTTCAGGGCAACTTTTGCCTATCTGTGAGTTTGGGGCCGGGAAATCGCATTCTCCAGGCGGGCCTCCGACCATCAGAACGCTCTCGGAACGGGCGAAAACGGAGGCCTGCGCGAGGGACAGCGTCTCAAAGAGGACTGGGTGTGCGCGCGTAGCCCTGTTTTCGGGGCAACTTTTGCCTTTATGTCAGGGTGGGGCCGGGATATCGCGCCATCCGGGCGGGCCTCCAACCGTCGGAACGCACTCGGAATGGGCGGAAACGGAGGCCTGCATGAGGGACAGCGTCTCAAAGAGGACTAGGTCTTCCGCGTGGCCCTCATTTGGGAGCAACTTTTGCCCCTCTGTCAGGGTGGGGCCGAGAACTCGCGGCCTACGGGCGGGCCTCCGACCGACGGCACGCGCTCTGAACGTGCGGAAACGGAGGTCTGCGCGGAGGAACAGCGTCTCAAAGAGGACTAGGTGCGCGTGTGTCGCTCTCTTTTCGGGGCAACTTTTGCCCCTCAGTGAGGGTGAAGCCGGGAAATCGTGGCCTCTGGGAGGGCCTCCCACCGTCGGAACGCGCTCAGAACAGGTGGAAACGGAGGCCTGTGCGAGGGACAGCGTCTCAAAGATGACTAGGTGCACGCGCATTGCCCTGTTTTCGGGGCAACATTTGTCCCTCTGTCAGGGTGGAGACGTGAAATCCCGGCCTCCTGGCATGCGTCCGACCGTCGGAACGTGCTCGGTACGGGCGGAAACAGAGGCCCTAGCGGAGGGACAGCGTCTCCAAGAGGACTAGGTGCGTGCACAGCCCCCTCTTTTCGGGGCAACTTTTGGCCCTTTGCCAGGGTGGGCCGGGAAATCGCGGCCTCTGAACAGGCCTCCGACCGTCGGAACGTGCTCGGAATGGGCAGAAACAGAGGCCTGCGCTGAGGCACAACATTTGAAAGAGGACTAGGTGTGTCCGCGTCACCCGCTTTTCGGGGCAACTTTTGGCCCTCTGTCAGGGTGGGGCCGAGAAATCGTGGATCCGGGCGGGCCTCAAACCATGGGACTGCACTGGGAACGGCGGGCACAGATTCCTGCGCGGAGGGCAGTTTCTCCAAGAGGACTAGGTGCGCCCTTCCCCTTGTTTTCCGGGCAACTTTTGCCCCTCTGTCAGGGTGCAGCCAGGAAGGAAGGGCCTCCGGGCGGGTCTCCGACTGTCAGAACGCGCTCGGAATGGGCGGAAATGGAGGTCTGCGCGAGGGACTGCATCTCCAAGGGAACCAGGTGTGTCCGTGTGGCGCTTTTTTCGGGGCAACTTTTGCCCCTCTATCAGGGTGGAGCCAGGAAATCCCGGCCTCCGGGCGGGCCTCAAACCATGGGAACGCACTCAGAACAGGCAGAAACGGAGACCTGCGTGGAGGGACAGCATCTCAAAGAGGAGTAAGTGCGCGTGCATTGCCACTTTTCGGGGCAACTATTGCCCCTCCGTCAGAGTGGGGACGGGAAATCGTGGACTCCGGGCGGACGTCCGACCGTCAGAACGCGCTCAGAACATGCAGAAACGGAGGTGCCTGCGGAGGGACAGCGTCTCCAAGAGGACTAGGTGCGCGCACATCCCCCTCTTTTCGGGGCAACTTTTGGCCCTTTGTCAGGGTCTGCCGGGAAATCGCAACCTCCAGGCAGTCCCCCGACCGTCAGAACGTGCTCGGAACGGGCAGAAACAGAGGCCTGCGTGGAGGGATAGCATCTCAAAGGGTATTAGGTGTGTCCGGGTACCCTCTTTTCGGGGCAACTTTTTCCCCTTTGTCAGGGTCGGGCCGGGTAATCGCGGTGTCCGGGCGGGCCTCCGACCGTCGGAACACGCTCGGAATGGGCGGAAACAGAGGCCTGCGCGTAGGACAGCTTCTCAAAGAGGACTAGGTGCACGCTTCGCCCTGTTTTCCGGGCATCTTTTTCCCCTTTGTCAAGGTCGGGCCGGGAAATCGCGGTGTCCGGGCGGGCCTCCGACCGTCGGAACGCGTTCAGAACTGGCGGAAATGGAGGCCTGCGTAGAGGGACAGCGTCTCAAAGAGGACTAGGTGTGTCCGCATGGCCCTCTTCTCGGAGCAACTTTTGCCCCTCTGTCAGAGTGGGGCCGGGAAATCCTTGCCTTCGGGCTGGACTCCGACCGTCATAACGCGCTCAGTATTGTCAGAAAATGAGGCCTGCACGAAGAACAGTGTCTCAAAGAGGACTAGGCGCGCGTGCTTCGCCCTGTTTTCCGGGCAACTTTTGCCTCTCTGTCAGGGTGGGGCCGGGAAATCCCGGCCTTCGGGCGGACCTCCAACTGTCGTAACGTGCTAGGTATGGGCAGAAACGGAGGCCTGTGCGGAGGGACAGCGTCTCCAAGAGGACTAGGTGCGTGCATCGCCCTTTTTTCCTGGCAACTTTTGTCCCTCTGTCAGGGTGGAGCCAGGTATACGCGGCCTCCGGGCGGGACTCAGACTGTCAGAAAGCTCTCGGAATGGGCAGAAACGGAGGCCTGCGCGAGGGATTGTGTCTCCAAGAGAACCAGGTGTGTCCGTGTGGCCCTCATTTTGGCGCAACGTTTGCCCCTCTGTCAGGGTGGAACCGGGAAATCCAGGCATCTGGGCGGGCCTCAGACCGTGGGAACGCGCTCGGAACGGGCTAAAACGGAGGCCTGCATGGAAGGACAGCGTCTCAAAGAGGACTATGTGTGTCGGCGTGGCCCTCCTTTCAGGGCACCCTTTGCCCCTCTGTCAGGGTGGAGCCGGGAAATCCCAGCCACTGGGCGGGCCTCAGACCATGGGAACGCGTTCAGAACGGGAAGAAACGGAGGCCTGCGTGGAAGGACAGCGTCTCAAAGAGGACAAGGTATGTTCGTGTGGCCCTCTTTTCGCGGCAACTCTTGCCCCTCTGTCAGGGTGGGGCCGGGAAATCGCGGCCTCCGGGCGGTCCTCCGCCCTTCGGAACGGACTCGGAACAGCGGGCACAGATTCCTGCGCGGAGGACAGCGTCTCAAAGGTGACTAGGCGCGTGCATCTCCCTGTTTTCCGGGCAACTTTTGCCACTCTGTCAGGGTGGGGCCGGGAAGTCGCGTCCTCCGGGCGGGTCTCCGACTTTCGGAACACGCTCGGAATGGGTGGAAACGGAGACCTGCGCGAAGGACTGCGTCTCCAAGGGGACCAGGTGTGTCCGTGTGGCCCTCTTTTAGGGCCAACTTTTGCCCCTCTGTCAAGGTGGAGCCGGGAAATCCCGGCCTCCGGGCGGGCCTCCGACCATCGGATAGCGCTCGGAACGGGCAGAAACGGAAATCTGCGCAAAGGACAGTGTCTCAAAGAGGAATGGGTGCGCGCGTTTCGCTCTGTTTTCTGGGCAACTTTTGCCTCTCTGTCAGGGTGGGGCTGGGAAATCCCGGACTTCGGGCAGGCCTCCGCCTGTCGTAACGTGCTCGGTATGGGCAGAAACGGAGGCCAGCGCGGAGGGACAGCGTCTCCAAGAGGACTAGATGCATGCATCGCCCTGTTTTCCTGGCAACTTTTGCCCCTCTGTCAGGGTGAAGCCAGGAAGTCGCGGCCTCCAGCCGGGACTCCGACTGTCAGAACGTTCTTGGAATAGGCGGAAACGGAGGCCTGCGCGGAGGGACAGCATCTTAAAGAGGTCTAGGTATGTCAGCGTCGACCTGTTTTCGGGGCAAGTCTTGCCCATCTGTCAGGGTGGTGTCGGGAAATCGCGGCCCCTGGGCGGGACTCCGACCGTCAGAACGCACTCGGTATGGGCAGAAACCGAGTCCTGCACGGCGGGAAAACGTCTCAAAGAGGACTAGGTGTCCCCGCGTCGCCCTGTTTTCAGGTCCACTTTTGCCCCTCTGTCAGGGTGGTGCCGGGAAATCGCGGCCTCTGGGCAGGACTCCGACCGTCGGAACGCGCTCGGTATGGGCAGAAACCGAGTCCTGCGCGGCGGGAACACGTCTCAAAGAGGACTTGGTGTCCCCGCGTCGCCCTCCTTTCAGGGCAGCTTTTGCCAATCTGTGAGTCTGGGGCCGGGAAATCGTGTTCTGCAGGTGGGCCTTCGACCGTCAGAACGCTCTCGGAATGGGCGAAAACGGAGGCCTGCGCGAGGGAACGTGTCTCAACATGGACTGGGTGCGCGCGCGTCACCCTGTTTTCGGGGCAACTTTTGCCTTTCTGTCAGGGTGGGGCCGGGAAATCCCGGCCTTCGTCGGGCCTCTGACTTTCGGAACGCGCTCGGAATGGTCAGAAACGGAGGCCTGCGCGGAGGGACATCTTCTCATAGAAAACTAGGGGAATGCGCGTCGCCCTCCTTTCGGGGCAAGTCTTGCCCATCTGTCAGGTTGGGGTCGGGAAATCGTGGCCTCTAATAGGCTTCCGACTGTCGGAAAGCGCTCGGTAAAGGCGGAAATGGAGGCCTGCGCAGAGGGACAGAGTCTGAAAGAGGACTAGGTGTGTCCACGTGGCGCTCTATTCGGGGCAACTTTTGACCCTCTGTCAGGGTGGGGCCGGGAAATCGCGGCATCTGGGTGGGCCTCCGACAGTCGGAACGCGCTCGGAACGGGCGGAAATGGAGGCCTGCGTGGAGGGACAGCGTCTCAAAGAAAACTAGGTGCGCGTGCGTCTCCCCCCTTTCTGGGCAACTTTTGCCCCTCTGTCAGGGTGGGGCCGGGATATCGCGCCATCCGGGCGGGCCTCCAACCGTCGGAACGCACTCGGAATGGGCGGAAATGGAGGCCTGCATGAGGGACAGCGTCTCAAAGAGGACTAGGTTTTCCGCGTGGCCCTCATTTGGGGGCAACTTTTGCCCCTCTGTCAGCGTGGGGCGAGTACTCGCAGCCTACGGGCGGGCCTCGGACCGACAGAACACGCTCTGAACAAGCGGAAACGGAGGTCTGCGCGGAGGAACAGCGTCTCAAAGAAAACTAGGTGCGCGTGCGTCTCCCCCTTTCGTGGCAACTTTTGCCCCTCTGTCAGAGTGGGGCCAGGAAATCGCGGTTTCAGGGTGGGCCTCCGACCATCGGAACGCACTCGCAACGGGTGGAAACGGAGGCCTCCGCGGAGGGACAGCGTTTCAAAGAAAACTAGGTTCACTTGCATCGCCCCCCTTTCGGGGCAACTTTTGCCCCTCGGTCAGGGTGGAGCCGGGAAATCGCGGCCTCCGGGCGGGTCTCTGACCGTCAGAACGTGCTCGGAATGGGCGGAAACGGAGGTCTGCGTGGAGGGACAGTATCTCAATGAGAACTAGGTGTTTCCGCGTCGCACTATTTTCAGGGCAAGTCTTGCCCATCTGTCAGGATGGGGCCGGGAAATCGCGGCCTTTGAGCGGGCCTCCGACTGTCGGAACGCGCTCGGAATGGGCGGAAAGGGAGGCCTGTGTGGAGGGACAGCGTCTCAAAGAGGTCTAGGTGTGTCCGCGTCGCCCTATTTTCAGGGCAAGTCTTGCCTATCTGTCAGGGTGGTGCCGGGAACTCGCCGCCCCTGGGCGGGACTCCGACAGTCGGAACGCGGTCGGTACGGGCAGAAACGGAGGGCTACGCGGAGGGACAGCGTCTCAAAGAGGACTAGGTGTGTCCGCGTCGGCCTCTCTTCAAGGCAAGTCTTGCCCATCTGTGAGGGCGTAGCCGGGAAATCGCAGCTTCCGTGCGGGACTCCGACCGTCGGAACGCGCTCGGAACGGGCAGAAATGGAGGCCTGCGCGGTGGGACAGCCTCTCAAAGAGGACTTGGTGTGTCCGCGTCACCCAGTTTTCGGGGCAACTTTTGCCCTCTGTCAGGGTGGTGCCGGGAAATCGCGGCCTCCGGGCGGGTCTCTGACTGTCGGAACGTGCTAGGAACGGGCGGAAATGGAGGCCTGCGTGGAGGGAAAGTGTCTCAAAGAGAAGTAGGTGTGTCCGCGGTGCACTGTTTTCAGGGCAAGTCTTGCCCATCTGTCAGGGTGGGGCCGGGAAATCACGGCCTTTGAGTGGGCCTCCGACTGTCGGAACGCTCTCGGAATGGACGGAAAGGGAGGCCTGTGTGGAGGGACAACGTCTCAAAGAGGTCTACATGTGTCCGCGTCGCCCTATTTTCGGGGCAAGTCTTGCCCATCTGTCAGGGTGGGGCCGGGAAATCGCGGCCTTTGAGCGGGCCTCCGAATGTCGGAACGCCCTTGGTATGGGAAGAAACGGAGGACTATGCGGAGGGACTGCGTCTCTAAGAGGACTAGGTGTGTCCACGTGGCCCTCTTTTCAGGGCAACTTTGCCCCTCTGTCAGGGTGGAGCCGGGAAATCGCTTCTCCCGGCGGGTATCTGACTGTCTGAACACGCTCGGAACGGGCGGAAACGGAGGCCTGCGTGGAGGGACAGCGTCTCAAAGAGGTCTAGGTGTGTCCACGTGGCCCTCTTTTCAGGGCAACTTTGCCCCTCTGTCAGGGTGGAGCCGGGAAATCGCGTCTCCCGGCGGGTATCTGACTGAACACGCTCGGAACGGGCGGAAATGCAGGCCTGCATGAGGGACAGCATCTCAAAGAGGACTAGGTTTTCCGCGTGGCCCTCATTTGGGGGCAACTTTTGCCCCTCTGTCAGCGTGGGGCGAGTACTCGCAGCCTATGGGCGGGCCTCGGACCGACGGAACACGCTCTGAACACGCGGAAACGGAGGTCTGCGCGGAGGAACAGCGTCTCAAAGAAAACTAGGTGCGCGTGCGTCTCCCCCTTTCGCGGCAACTTTTGCCCCTCTGTCAGAGTGGGGCCGGGAAATCGCGGTTTCAGGGTGGGCCTCCGACCGTCGGAACGCACTCGCAATGGGCGGAAACGGAGGCCTGCATGAGGGACAGCGTCTCAAAAAACGACTAGGTTTTCCACGTCGCCCTCTTTTAGGGGGAGCTTCTGCCCCTCTGTCAGGGTGGGGCTGGGAAGTCGCGGCCTCCGGGCGGGACTCCGACTGTCGGAACGCGCTCGGAATGGGCGGAAAAGGAGGCCTGCGCGAGGGACTGCATCTCCCAGGGAACCAGGTGTGTCCTCGTGGCCCTCTTTTCGGGGCAACTTTTGCACCGTTGTCAGAGTGGGGCCGGGAATTCATGGCCTCCGGGCGTACGTCCGACCGTCGGAACGTGCTCAGAACAAGCGGAAACGGAGGCCTGCGCGAAGGGCAGTTTCTCCAAGAGGACTAGGTGCGCGTGCTTCCCCTTGTTTTCAGGGCAACTTTAGCCCAACTGTCAGGGTGGGGCTGAGAAATCGCGGCCTCCGGGCGGGCCTCCGACCCTCGGAACGCGCTCGGAACGGGCGGAAGTGGAGGCCTACGCGGAGGTTCACCGTCTCAAAGAGGACAAGGTGTGTCCGCGTTACCCTCTTTTCGGGGCAACATTTGCCCCTCTGTCAGAGTGGGGCTGGGAAATCATGGCCTCCGGGCGTACGTCCGACCGTCGGAACGTGCTCAGAACAAGCGGAAACGGAGGCCTGCGCAGAGGGACAGCGTCTCGAAGAGGACTAGGTGTGTCCTTGTCACCCTCTTTTCGGGGTAACTTTTCGCCCTCTGTCAGAGTGGGGCCTGGAAATCTCGGCCTCCGGGTGGGCCTCCGACCCTTGGAACGTGCTCGGAACGGGCGGAAGCGGGGGCCTATGCGGAGGGACACCGTCTTAAAGAGGATTAGGTGTGTCTGCCTCACCCTCTTTTCGGGGCAACTTTTGGCCCTCTGTCAGCTTGGGGCCGGGAAATCTCGGCCTCCGGGCGGGCCTCCGACCGTCGGAACGCACTCGGAACGTGCGGAAGCAGAGGCCTGCGCGAGGGACAACGTCTGAAAGAGCACTAGGTGTGTCCACGTGGCCCTCTTTTCGGGGCAACTTTTGCCCCTCTGTCAGGGTGGAGCAAGGAAATCACGGCCTCCGTGCATACTTCCGACCGTCAGAACACGCTTAGGAGAAGCAGAAACGGAGGCCTGCGCGGAGGGCAGTTTCTCCAAGACGACTAGGTGCGCCCTTCCCCTTGTTTTCGGGGCAACTTTAGCCCCACTGTCAGGGTGGGGCCTGGAAATCCCGGCCTGCGGGCGGGCCTCCAACCGTCGGAACATGCTTGGAACGGGCGGACCCGGATTCCTGCGCGGAGAGATAGCGTCTCAAATGGGACTAGGTGTATCCGCGTCACCCTCTGTTCAGGGCAACTTCTGGCCCTCTGTCAGGGTGGAACCGGGAAATCGCGGTCCCCGGGCAGGCCTACGACCGTCGTAACGTGGTCAGAACGGGCAGATACAGAGGCCTGCGCGAAGGACATCGTCTCCAAGAGGACTAGGTGCGCGCGATTCGCCCTGTTTTCCGGGCAACTTTTGCCCCTCTGACAGGGTGGAGCCAGGAAATCCCAGCCTCCACGCGGTCCTCAGACCGTGGGAACGCTCTCGGTATGGGCTAAAACGGAGGCTTGCGTGGAAGGACAGCGTCTCAAAGAGGACTAAGTGTGTCTGCGTGGCCCTCTTTTCGGGGCAACTTTTGGACCTCTGTTAGAGTGGGGCCGGGAAATCGTGGCCTCTTGGCGAGCCTCCGACCGTCGGAACGCGCTCGGAATGGGTGGAAACGGAGGCCTGCGCGGAGGGACAGAGTCTCCAAGAGGACTAGGTGGACGCACATCACCCTGTATTCGGGGGAACGTTTGCCCCACTCTCAGCGTGGGGCAGGGAAATCCCGGCCTCCCGGCAAGCCTCCGACCGTCGGAACATGCTCGGAACGGGCAGAAAAAGAGTCCTGCGCGGAGGGACAGCGTCTCAAAGGAGACTAGGTGTGTCCGGGTCACCCTCATTTCGGGGAAACTTTTGGGCCTCTGTCAGGGTGGGGCCGGGAAATCGTGGCCTCCGGGCGGGTCTCTGACCGTCAGAACGCGCTCGGAACGGGCGGAAATCGAGGCTTGCACAGAGGGACAGCATCTCAAAGAGGACTAGTTGTGTACGCGTCAACCTCTTTCCGGGGCAACTTTTGCCCTCTGTCAGGGTGGAGCCGTGAAATCTCGGCCTTTGGGCGGGCCTCCGACCGACGGAACGTGATCGGAACGGGCGGAAACGCAGGCCTCCGTGGAGGGACAGCATTTCAAAGAAAACTAGGTTCACTTGCATCGCCCCCCTTTCGGGGCAACTTTTGCCCCTATGTCAACGTGGAGCCTGGAAATTGCGGCCTTTGGGCGGGCCTCCGACCGTCGGAACGGGCTCGGAACGGGCGGAAACGGAGGCCTGCGTGGAGGGACAGCGTCTAAAAATGACTAGGTGTGTCCACGTTGCCCTCTTTTCGGGGCAACTTTTGCCCCTCTGTCAGGGTGGAGCCGGGAAATCGCGGCCTCCGGGCGGGTCTCTGACCTTCAGAACGCGCTCGGAATGGGCGGAAAGGGAGGCCTGTGTGGAGGGACAGCGTCTCAAAGAGGTCTAGGTGTGTCCGCGTCGCGCTATTTTCAGGGCAAGTCTTGCCTATCTGTCAGGGTGGTGCCGGGAACTCGCCGTCCTGGGCGGGACTCCGACAGTCGGAACGCGGTCGGTATGGGCAGAAACGGAGGGCTACGCGGAGGGACAGCGTCTCAAAGAGGACTAGGTGTGTCCGCGTCGGCCTCTTTTCAAGGCAAGTCTTGCCCATCTGTGAGGGCGTAGCCGGGAAATCGCAGCTTTCGTGCGGGACTCCGACCGTCGGAACGCGCTCGGAACGGGCGGAAATGGAGGCCTGCGCGGAGAGACAGCGTCTCAAAGAGGTCTAGTTGTGTCCTCGTGGCCCTCTTTTCGGTGCAACTTTTGCCCCTCTGTCAGGGTGGGGCCGGGAAATCGTGGCTGCCGGCGGGACTCTGACCATCGGAACGCGCTCGGAACACCCGGAAACAGAGGCCTGCGCGGTGTGACAGCCTCTCAAAGAGGACTTGGTGTGTCCGCGTCACTCTGTTTTCGGGGCAACTTCTGCCCCTCTGTCAGGGTGGGGCTGGGAAGTCGCGGCCTCCGGGCGGGACTCCGACTGTCGGAACGCGCTAGGAACGGGCAGAAATGGAGGCCTGCGTGGAGGGAAAGTGTCTCAAAGAGAACTAGGTGTGTCCGCGGTGCACTGTTTTCGGGGCAAGTCTTGCCCATCTGTCAGGGTGGGGCCAGGAACTCACGGCCTTTGAGCGGGCCTCCGAATGTCGGAATGCACTCGGTACGGGAAGAAACAGAGGACTATGCGGAGGGACAGCGTCTCTAAGAGGACTAGGTGTGCCACGTGGCCCTCTTTTCGGGGCAACTTTTGCCCCTCTGTCAGGGTGGAGCCGGGAAATCGCGTCTCCCGGCGGGTATCTGACTGTCGGAACACGCTCGGAACGGGCGGAAACGGAGGCCTGCGTGGAGGGACAGCGTCTCAAAGAGGTCTAGGTGTGTCCGCGTCGCCCTATTTTCGGGGCAAGTCTTGCCCATCTGTCAGGGTGGTGCTGGGAAATTGCGGCCCCGGGGCGGGACTCCGACAGTCGGAACGCGCTCGGTATGGGCAGAAACAGAGGCCTGCGCGGCGGGACAACGTCTCAAAGAGGACTAGGTGTCCCCACGTTGCCCTGTTTTCAGGGCAACTTTTGACCCTCTGTCATGGTTGGGCCAGGAAATCACGGACTACGGGTGGGCCTCCGACCGTCGGAACGCGCTCGGAACGGGCGGAAACTGAGGCCTTCGTGGAGGGACAGCGTCTCAAAGAGGACTAGCTGTGTCCGTGTGGACCTCTCTTTGGGGCAACTTTTGCCCCTCTGTCAGGGTGGGGCCGGGAAATCCCGGCCTCTGGGCGGGCCTCTGACCATCGGACCGCGAACGGAACACGAGGAAACGGAGTCCTGCGCGGCGGAAAAGCGTCTCAAAGAGGACTAGGTGTGTCCACGTGGACCTCTCTTTGGGGCAACTTTTGCCTTTCTGTCAGGGTGGGGCCAGGAAATCGCGGCTTCCGAGCGGGCCTCCGACCGTCAGAACGCACTCGGGACGGGCGGAAACAGAGGCCTGCATGAGGGACAGCGTCTCCAAAAAGACTGTGTTTTCCGCGTTGTCCTCTTTTTGGGGCAACTTTTGCCCCTCTGTCATAGTGGGGCTGGGAATTCGTGGCCTCCGCGCGGGCCTCCAACAGTCGGAACGTGCTCGGAGTGGGCGGGAACGGAGGCCTGCTTGTTGGGACAGCGTCTCAAAGATGACTAGGTGTATCCGCTTCTCCCTCTTTTCGGGGCAACTTTTGCCCCTCTGTCAGGGTGGGGCCAGGAAATTACAGCCTTCGGGCGGGCCTCCGACCGTAGAAACATGGTCGGTACAGGCGGAAACGGGGTCCTGCGTGGAGGAACACGATCTCAAAGAAGACTAGTTGTGTCCGTGAGGCCCTCTTTTCGGGGCAACTTTTTCCCCTGTGTCAGGGTCGGGCCGGGAAATCGCAGCCTCCGGGCATGCATCCGAACCTGGAACCCACTTGGAACGGGCGGAAATGGAGTCCTGCGCGGAGGGACAGCTTCTCAAAGAGGACTAGGTTTGTCCGCGTCGCCCTCTTTTCGGGGCAGATCTTGCCCATCTGTCAGGGTGGGGCTGTGAAATCGCAGCCTCTGAGCGGGCCTCCGACTGTCGGAACGCGCTCGGTAAGGGCAGAAACGGAGGCCTGCGTGTAGGGGCAGCGTGTCAAAGAGGATTAGGTGCGTCCGCGTGGCCCTCTTTTCGGGACTACTTTTGCCCCTCTGTCAGGGTGGGGACGGGAAATCGCGGCCTCTGGGCGGGCCTCCGACCGTCGGAACGCGAACGGAACACACGGAAATGGAGGCCTGCGCGGCGGGACAGCGTCTGAAAGAGGATTTGCTGTGTCCGCATCGTCCTGTTTTCGGGGCAAGTTTTGCCCCACTGTCATGGTGGGGCCGGGAAATCGTGGCTTCCGGGTGGTCCTCCGACCATCGGAACGCACTCGGGATGGGCGGAAATGGAGGCCTGCATGAGGGACAGCGTCTCAAAGAGGACTAGGTGTGTCCGTGTGGCCCTCTTTTCGGGGCAACTTTTGTCCCTCTGTCAGGGTGGGGCTGGGAAATCGTGGCCTCCTGGGGGAACTCCGACCTTAGGAATGCTCTCAGAACGGGCGGAAACGGAGGCCTGCGTGGAGGGACAGCGTGTCAAATTAGACTAGGAGTGTCCAGGTGGCCCTCTTTTCGGCGGAACTTTTGCCCCTCTTTCAGAGTGGGGCCAGGAAATTGCGGCCTCCGGGCGTGCCTCTGAAAATTGGAACGTGCTCGGAACAGGCAGTAACGGAGGCCTGCGTGGAGGGACAGCATCTCAAATAGGACTAGCTGTGTCCGCGTCATCCTCTCTTCGGGCAACTTTTCCTCCTTTGTCAGGGTGGTGCCGGGAAATCGCAGCCTCCGGGCGGGACTCCGACCGTCGAAACGCGCTTTGAAAGAGCGGAAATGGAGGCCTGCGTGGATGGACAACGCCTGCAGGAGGACTAGGTGTGTCCGCGTGGCCCTCTATTCGGAGCAACTTTTGCCCCTCTGGCAGGTGGGGCTGGGAAATCGCGGCCTCGGGGCGGGTCTCCGACCGTCGGAATGCGCTCGAAATGGGCGGAAACGGAGGCCTGCGCTGAGGGATAGCGTCTCAAAGAGGACTAGGTTTATCTGCGTCACCCCCTTTTGGGGAAACTTTTGGCCCTCTGTCAGGGTTGAGACAGGAAATCCCGGCCACCGGGTTGGCCTCAAACCATCGGAACACGCTCGGAACGGGAGGAAATGGAGGCCTGCGCAAGGGACAGCTTCTGAAAGAGGATTTGGTGTGTCTGAGTCACCCTCTTTCGGGTGCAACTTTTGCCCCTCTGTCAGCGTGGTGCCAGGAAATCTAAGCCTCCGGACGGGCCTCTGACTGTCGGAACGCACTCGGAACGGGTGGAAACGGAGAGATGTGCGGGGGGACAGCGTCTCCAAGAGGACTAGGTGCGCGCGCATCGCCCTATTTTCAGGACAACTTTAGCACCACTGTCAGCGTGGGGCCAGGAAATCTCTGCCACCGCGCGGGATTCTGACCGTCAGAACACGCTCGGAAGAGGCGGAAGCGGAGGCCTGCGCGGAGGGTCAGCGTCTCAAAGAGGACTAGGTGTGTCCGCGTCACCCTCTTTTTGGGGTAACTTTTCGCCCTCTGTCAGAGTGGGGCCGGGAAATTTCGGCCTCCGGGCGGGCCTCCGACCATCGGAACGCGCTTGGAATGGGCGGAAGCGGATGCCTGCGCAGAGGGACACCATCTCAAAGAGGATTAGGTGTGTCCGCATCGCCCTCTTTTCGGGGCAACTTTTGGCCTTCTGTCAGCATGGGGCTGGGAAATCTAGACCTTCGGGCGGGCCTTCGACCGTCGGAACGCACTCGGAACGGGCGGAAGCGGAGGCCTGCGCGAAGGACAATGTCTCAAAGAGTACTAGGTGTGTCCACGTGGCCCTCTTTTGGGGGAAACTTTTACCCCTCTGTTAGGGTTGAGCCGGGAAATCGCCGCCTCTGGGCGGGTATCCGACCTTCGGAACGCACTTGGAATTGGCGGAAACGGATTCCTGCGCGGAGGGACAGCTTCTCTAATGGGACTAGATTTGTCCCCGTCGCCCTTTATTCGGGGCAACTTTTGCCCCTCTTTCATGGTGGGCCCGGGAAATCGCGGCCTCTGGTCGGGCATCCGACCGTCGGAACGCGCCCGGAACGGGCGGAAACGGAGGCCTGCGTGGAGGGACAGCGTCTCAAAGAGAACTAGGTATGTCCGCGTCGCCCTCTTTTCGGGGCAAGTCTTGCCCATCATTCAGGGTGAGGCTGGGAAATCGCAGCCTCTGAGCGGGCGTCCGACTGTCGGAACGCGCTCGGCAAGGGCAGAAACGGAGGCCTGCCTTTCGGGACAGCGTCTCAAAGAGGACTAGGTGTGTATGCGTGGCCCTCTTTTCGGGGCAACTTTTGCCTCTCTGTCAGGGTGGGCCAGGAAATGGCAGCCTCCGGGCTTGATTCCGAATGTGGAACGGGTTCGGAACGGGCGGAAACGTAGTCCTGCACGGAGGGACACCATCTCAAAGAAGACTAGGTGTGTCCACGTGGCCCTCTTTTCGGGGCAACTTTTTCCCCTCTGTCAGAGTGGGGCCGGGAAATCACGGACCCAGGGCAGGCCTCCGACCGACGGAACACGCTTGGAAAGGGCGGAAATGGAGGCCTGCGCGGAGGGACAGCGTCTCAAAGAGGACTAGGTGTGTCCACGTGGTCGTCTTTTCGGGGCACCTTTTGCCCCTCTGTCAGTTTGGGGCCGGGAAATCGCGGCCTTTGGGCGGGCCTCCGACCGTCGGAACGCTCTCGGAATGGGTGGAAACGGGGGCCTGCGTGAGGGACAGCGTCTGAAAGAGGACTAGGTGCGCGTGCATAACCCCCTTTTGGGGCAACTTTTGCCCCTCTGTCAGCGTGGGGCCGGGAAATCGCGGCCTCCGGGCGGGCCTCCGTCCTTCGGGACGCACTCGGAACACGCAGAAACGGAGGCCCGCGTGGCGGGACAGCGTCTCAAAGAAGATTTGGTGTGTCCGCGTCGCCCTGTTTTCGGGGCAACTTTTGCCCTTTGTGAGGGTGGAGCCGGGAAATCGTGGCCCCCGGGCGGGCCTCCGACTGACGGAACATGCTCGGAACAGGCGGAAACGGAGGCCTGCGCGGAGGGACAGCGTCTCAAAAAAAACTAGGTGTGCGTGCATCACCCCCCTTTTGGGGCAAATTTTGCCCCTCTGTCAGCGTGGGGCCGGGAAATCGTGGCCTCCGGGCAGGCCTCCATCCATCGGAACGCTCTCGGAACGGGCGGAAACTGAGGCCTGCATGAGACTCAGCGTCTCAAAGAGGACTAGGTTTTCCGCGTCGCCCTATATTTGGGGCAACTTTTGCCCCACTATCATGGTTGGGCCCGGAAATCGCGGCGTCCAGGCGTGCATCCTAACGTGGAACGCGCATGGAACGGGCCGAAATGGAGTCCTGCGCGGAGGGACAGCAACTCAAAGAGGACAAGGTGTGACCACGTGGCCCTCTTTTCTTGGCAACTTTTGCCCCTCTGTCAGAGTGGGGCCGGGAAATCGTGGCCTCTGGGTGGGCCTCCGACTGTTGGAACGCGCTCGGAACAGGCAGAACGGAGGCCTGCGCGGAGCGACAGCGTCTAAAATTTGACTAGGTTTTCGCGTGGCCCTCTTTTCGGGGCAACTTTTGCCCCTCTGTCAGGTTGGGGCTGGGAAATCGCGGCCTTTGGGCGGGCCTCCGACCCTCGGAACGCGCTCTGAGCACGCGGAAACGTGGTCCTGCACGGCGGGACAGCGTCTGAAAGAGAACCAAGTATGTCTGCGTCGCCCTCTTTTCGGGGCAAGTCTTGCCCATCTGTCAGGGTGGGGCTGGGAAATCGCAGCCTCTGAGCAGGCCTCCGAATGTCGGAACGCGCTTGGTAAGGGCAGAAACGGAGGCCTGCCTGTAGGGACAGCGTCTCAAAGAGGACTATGTGTGTACGTGTGGCCCTCTTTTCAGGCAACTTTTGCCTCTCTGTCAGGGTGGGCCAGGAAATCGCAGCCCCCGGGCTTGATTCCGAAGGTGGAAAGTGTTCGGAACGGGCGGAAACGTAGTCCTGCACGGAGGGGCACCATCTCAAAGAAGACTAGGAGTGTCCACGTGGCCCTCTTTTCGGGGCAACTTTTTCCCCTCTGTCAGAGTGGGGCCGGGAAATCACGGACCCAGGGCAGGCCTCCGACCGACAGAACGCGCTTGGAATGGGCGGAAATGGAGGCCTGCGCGGAGGGACAGCTACTCAACGAGGACAAGGTGTGTCTACGTGGCCCCCTTTTCTTGGCAACTTTGGCCCCTCTGTCAGAGTGGGGCCGGGAAATCGGGGCCTCCGGGTGGGCCTCCGACTGTCGGAACGCGCTCGGAACAGTCAAAACGGAGGCCCTCACGGAGCGACAGCGTTTCAAAGAAAACAAGGTGCGCACGCGTCACTCTGTTTTTGGGGCAATTTTCGCCCCTCTGTCATGGTGGAGCCGGGAAATCGTGGCGTCCGGGCGGGCCTCCGACCGTCGGAACGCGATTGGAATGGGCGGAAACGGGGGCCTGCGTGTGGGACAGCGTCTGAAAGAGGACTAGGCGCGCGTGCATAACCCCCTTTTGGGGCAACTTTTGCCCCTCTGTCAGCGTGGGGCCGGGAAATCGCGGCCTCCGGGCGGGCCTCCGTCCTTCGGGACGCACTCGGAACACGCAGAAACGGAGGCCCGCGTGGCGGGACAGCGTCTCAAAGAAGATTTGGTGTGTCCGCGTCGCCCTGTTTTCGGGGCAACTATTGCCCCTCTGTCAGGGTGGGGCTGTGAAATCGCAGCCTCTGGGCCTGCATCCCAACGTAGAACTTGCTCGGAACGGGCGGAAATGGAGTCCTTCGCGGAGCGACACCATCTCAAAGAAGACTAGGTGTGTCTGCGTGGCCCTCTTTTTGGGCCAAATTTTGCCCCTCTGTAAGAGTGGGGGCGGGAAATCGCGGCCCCAGGGCGGGCCCCATCCATCGGAACATGCTCGGAATGGGCGGTAATGGAGGCCTGCGCGGTGGGACAGCGTTTCAAAGAGGACTAGTGTGTCCGCGTGGTCCTCTTTTCGGGGCAATGTTTGCCCCTCTGTCAGGGTGGGGCCGGGAAATCGCAGCCTCCAGGCTTGCAGCCACACGTGGAACGCGCCCGGAACACGCGGAAACGGAGGCCTGCGCGGCGCGGCAGCATCTCAAAGAGGACTCGGCGTGTACGCTTCTCCCTCTTTTTGGGTTAATATTGCCTCTCTGTCAGGGTGGAGCCGGGAAATCACAGCCTTCGGGCGGGCCTCCGACCATCGAAACGCGGTCGGTACAGGCAGAAACGGAGGCCTGTGTGGACGGACAGTGCCTCAAAGAAAACTAGGTGCGCGTTCGTCTCCCTCGTTTCGGGGCAACTTTTGCCCGTCTGCCAGTGTGGGGCCGGGAACTCGCACCCTCCGGGCGGGACTCTGACCGTCGGAACACGCTCGGAATGGGCGGAAAGGGAGGCCTGGGTGGAGGGACAGCGTCTCAAAGAGGACTAGGTGTGTCCACGTGGCCCTCTTCTCGGGGCAACTTTTGCCCCACTGTCAGGTTGGGGCGGGAAATCGCGGACTTCGGGCGGGCCTCCGACCGTCGGAACAAGCTCTGTACACGCGGTAACGCAGGCCTGCGCGGCGGGACAGCGTCTCAAAGAGGACAAGGTGTGTCCATGTGGACCTCTATTCAAGGCAACGTTTGCCCCTTTGTCAGGGTGGGGCTGTGAAATCGCGGCCTCTGGGTGGGCCTCCAACCGTCAGAACGCGAACGGAACACGCGGAAACGGAGGCCTGCGCGGCGAGACAGCGTCTCAAAAAAACTAGGTGCGCGTGCGTCTCCCCCCTTTTGGGGCAACTTTTCCCCCTCTGTCAGGGTGGGGCCAGGAAATCGCGGCTTCCGGGCGGGCCTCTGACCGTCGGAACGCCCTCGGAACGAGCGGAAACAGAGGCCTGTATGAGGGACAGCGTCTCAAAAAAGACTAGGTTTTCCGCGTCGTCCTCTTTTTGGGGCAACTTTTGCCCCTCTGACAGGGTGTGGCTGGGAACTCGTGGCCTCCGGGCGGACCTCCAAGCGTCGGAACTTGCTCGCAGTGGGCAGAAACGAAGGCCTGCTTGGAGGGACAGTATCTCAAAGATGACTAGGTGTATCCGCTTCTCCCTCTTTTCGGGGAAACTTTTGCCACCCTTTCAGCGTGGAGCCGGGAAATTGCAGCCTATGGGCGGCCTCCGACCATAGAAACGCGGTTGGTACAGGCGGAAACGGAGTCCTGCGCGGAGGAACACGCGCAACTAGTCAAAGAAGACTAGTTGTGTCCTTGTGTCACTCTTTTCGGGGCAACTTTTGCCTCTCTGTCAGGGTGGGGCCGGGAAATCCCGGCCTTCGGGCGGTCCTCCGACTGTCGGAACGCACTCGGAATGACCGGAAATGGAGGCCTGCATGGAAGGACAGCGTCTCAAAGAGGACTAGGTGTGTCCGTGTGGCCCTCTTTTCGGGGCAACTTTTTCCCTTCAGTCTGGGTCAGGCCGGGAAATCGCAGCCTCCGGGCATGCATCAGAACGTGGGACGCGCTCGGAACGGGCGGAAACGGAGGCCTGCTTGGAGCGACAGCGTCTCAAAGAGAACTAGGTATGTCTGCGTCGCCCTCTTTTCGGGGCAAGTCTTGCCCATCTGTCAGGGTGGGGCTGGGAAATCGCAGCCTCTGAGCGGACCTCCGACTGTCGGAACGCGCTCGGTAAGGGCAGAAATGGAGGCCTGCGTGTAGGGACAGTGTCTGAAAGAGGACTTGGTGCGCGCCCGTCACCCTGTTTTCGGGGCTACTTTTGCCCCTCTGTCAGGTTGGGTCCAGAAAATCGCGGCCCTTGGGCGGGTCTCCGACCATCGGAACGCGCTCCGAACACGCGGAAACGGAGGCCCGCACGGCGGGAAAGCGTCTCAAAGAGGACTAGGTGTGTCCACATGGCCCTCTATTCGGGGCAAGTTTTGCCCCTTTGTCAGGGTGGGGCCGGGAAAGCGCGGCCTCTGGGCGGGCCTCCGACCATCGAAACGCGAACGGAACACGCGGAAACGGAGGCTGCATGGGGGGACAGTGTCTCAAAGAGGATTTGGGGTGTCCACGTCGCCCTGTTTTCGGGGCAACTTTCCCTTTTTCAGGGTGGCGCCAGGAAATCGCGGCCTTTGGGCGGACCTCCGACCTTCAGAACGGGCGGAAATGGAGGACTTCGTGGAGCGACAGCGTCTCAAAGAAAAGTAGGTGCGCATTTTGCCCCTCTGTAAGGGTGGGGCCTGGAAATCGCGGCTTCCGGGCGGGCCTCCGACCGTCGGAACGCACTCGGAACGGGCAGAAACGGAGGCCTGCGCGAGGGACAGATGCTCAAAGAGGATTAGGTGTGTCTGCGTGGCTCTCTTTTAGGGGCAACTCTTTCCCCTCTGTCAGGGTGGAGCCGGGAAATCCTGGCCTCCGGGCGTGCCACCGACTGTCGGAACATGCTCTGAACATGCCGAAACACGGGCCTGCACGGCGGGACAGCGTCTCGAAGAGGACTAGGTGTGTCTACGTGGACCTGTATTAGGGGCAACTTTTGCCCCTTTGTCTGCGTGGAGCCGGGAAATCGCGTCCTCTGGGCGTGCCTCCGATCGTCGGAACGCGAACGGAACACGCGGAAATGGAGGCCTGCGTGGCGGGACAGCATCTCAAAGAGGATTTGGTGTGTCCGCGTGGACCTCTGTTTGGGGCAACTTTTGCCCCTTTGTCAGTTTGGGGCCGGGAAATCGCGGCCTTTGGGCGGGCCTCCGACCGTCGAAACGAGGTCAGTACAGGCAGAAACGGAGGCCTGCGCGGAGGGAAAGCGTCTCAAAGAAAACTAGGTGGGCGTGCATCACCCCCCTTTCGGGGCAACTTTTGCCCCTCTGTCAGCGTGGGGCCGGGAAATCGTGGCCTCCGGGCGGGCCTCCGTCCGTCGGAACGCTCTCGGAACTGGCGGAAACTGACGCTTACATGAGGCACAGCGTCTCAAAAAGGACTAGGTTTTCCATGTTGCCCTATATTTGGAGCAACTTTTGCCCCACTTTCATGCTTGGGACCGGAAATCGCGGCGTGCAGGTGTGCATCCAAACGTGGAACGCGCACGGAACGGGCCTAAACGGAGTCCTGCGCGGAGGGACAGCAACTCAAAGAGGACAAGGTGTGTCCTTGTGGCCCTCTTTTCGGGGCAACTTTTGCCTCTCTGTCAGAGTGGGGCCGGGAAATCGCGGACTCCGGGCGGAACTCTGACCGTCGCAACGCGCTCGGAACAAGCAGAACAGAGGCCCCCGTGGAGAGACAGCGTCTCCAAGAGGACTAGGTGTGCGCACATCCCCTTCTTTTCGGGGCAACTTTTGGCCCTCTGGCAGGGTGTGCCAGGAAATCGCGACCTCAGGGCAGTCCTCCGACTGTCGGAACGTGCTCAGAACGGGCAGAAACAGAGGCCTGCGAGGAGGGACAGCGTCTCAAAGGGGACTAGGTGTGTCCTGTTCACCCTCTTTTTGGGGAAAGTTTTGGGCCACTGTCAGGCTCGGGCCGGCAAATCGCAGCCTCCGGGCAGGCCTCCGATCGTCCGAATGCGCTCAGAACGGGCGGAAGCGGAGGCCTGCGCGGAGGGACACCGTCTCAAAAAGGATTAGATGTGTCCGCCTCACCCTCTTTTCGGGGCAACTTTTGGCCCTCTGTCAGCGTGGGGCCGGGAAATCTCCGCCTCCGGGCGGGCCTCCGACCGTCGGAACGCACTAGGAACGTTTGGAAATGGATTCCTGCGCTGAGGGACAGCGTTTCAAAGGGGACTAGGTGTGTCCGCGTCACCCTCTTTTCGGGGCAACTTTTGCCCCTCTGTCAGAGTGGGACCGGGAAATCGTGGCCTCCGGGCGGATGTCCGAACATCGGAAGGGGCTCATAACAAGCGGAAACAGAGGCCTGCGCGGAGGGACAGCATCTCAAAGAGGACTAGGTGTGTCCGCGTCACCCTATTTTCGGGGCAACTTTTGGCCCTTTGTCAGGGTGGGGCCGGGAAATCGCGGCCTCTGGGGTGGCCCCTGACCATTGGAACGCGCACGGAATGGGTGGAAACGGATTTCTGTGCGGAGGGACAGCGTCTGAAAGGGGACTAGGTGTGTTCGCGTCACCCTCAATTTCGGAAACTTTTGGGCCTCTGCCAGCCTGGGGCCGGGAAATCGCGGCCTCTGGGCGGGCCTCCGACCGTCGGAACGCGCTCGGAATGGGTGGAAACGGAGGCCAGCGCGGAGGGACAGTGCCTCCAAGAGGACTAGGTTGAAGCGCGTCACCTTGTTTTCGGGGCAACTTTTGCCCCACTGTCAGCGTCGGGCGGGGAAATCGCGGTTCCGGGCAAGCCTCCGTCCGTCGGAACATGCACAGAACGGGCAGAAACAGAGGCCTGCGAGGAGGGACAGCGTCTCAAAGGGGACTAGGTGTGTCCGCGTCGCCCTCTTTTTTGGGAAACTTTTCGCCCTCTGTCAGGGTGGCACCGGGAAATCGCGGCCTCTGGGCGGGCCTCGGACCGTTGGAACGCGCTCGGAACGGGCGGAAACGGAGCTCTGCGCGGAGGGAGAGCGTCTCAAAGTGGACTATGTCTGTCCGCGTGACCCTCTTTTTCGGGGCAACATTTGAACCTCTGTGAGGGTGGGGCCGAAAAATTGCGGCCTCTGGGCAGGCCTCCGACTGTTGGAACACGCACGGAATGGGGGAAACGGATTTCTGCGCGGAGGGACAGCGTCTCAAAGGTGACTAGGTGTGTCCGCATCAAATTCTTTTTGGGGAAATTTTTGGGCCTCTGTCAGGGTGGAGCCGGGAAATCGTGGCCTCTGGGCGGGCATCCGACCGTCGGAACGCACTCGGAACGGGTGGAAACGGATTCCTGAGCATAGGAACAACGTCTCAAAGGGGACTAGGTGTGTCCGCGTCACCCTCTTTTCGGGGCAAATTTTGGCCTTCTGTCAGGGTCGGGCCGGGAAGTTGCGGATCCGGGCGGGACTCCGACCGTCGGAACGTGCTCGGAACGGGCGGAAAGGGAGGCCTGCGCGAGGTACAGATGCTCAATGAGGATTAGGTGTGTCCGCGTGGCTCTCTTTTTGGGTCAACTCTTGCCCCTCTGTCATGGTGGAGCCGGGAAATTGCGGCCTCTGGGCCGTCCTCCGACCGTCGGAACACACTCGGAACGGGTGGAAATGGATTCCTGCGTGGAGGGACAGCGTCTTAAAGGGGACTAGGTGTGTCCGCGTCACCCTCTTTTTGGGGAAACTTTTGGCCCTCTGTCAGGGTGGGGCTGGGAAATCGCGCCTCTGGGCGGGCCTCCGACCGTTGGAACGCACTCGGAACGGCGGGCACAGATTCCTGCGCGGAGGGACTGTGTCTCAAAGATAACTAGGTGCATGCATCTCCCTGTTTTCTGGGCAACTTTTGCCCCTCTGTCAGGGTGGAGCCGGGAAGTCGCGGCCTCCGGGCGGGCCTCCGACCGTCGGAACGCACTCGGAACGGACGGAAACAGAGGCCTGCATGAGGGACAGCGTCTCAAAAAAGACTAGGTGTATGCGCTTCTCCCTCTTTTCGGGGCAACTTTTGCCCCTCTGTCAGTTTGTGGACGGGAAATCGCGGCGTCCGTGCGGGCCTCCGACCATCGAAACGTGCTCGGAACGGACGGAAACGGAGGCCTGCGCGAGGGAAAGCGTCTCAAATAGGACTATGTATGTCCGCGTTACCCTCTTTTCGGGGCAACTTTCGGACCTCTGTCAGGGTGGGGCCGGGAACTCACGGCCTCTGGGCGGGCCCCCGACCGTTGGAACGCGCACAGAATGGGCAGAAACAGATTTCTGCGCAGAGGGACAGCGTCTCAAAGGGGACTAGGTTTGTCTGCCTCGCCCTCTTTTCAGGGCAACTTTTGGCCCTCTGTCAGCGTGGGGCCGGGAAATCTCGGCCTCCGGGTGGGCCTCCTACCGTCGGAACGCACTCGGAACGGGCAGAAGCGGAGGCCTGCGCGAGGGACAACGTCTCAAAGAGTACAAGGTGTATCCACGTGGCCCTCTGTCAGGGTGGAGCCAGGAAATCGCGGCCTCTGGGAAGGTATCCGACCGTCGGAGCGCACTCGGAACGGGTGGAAATGGATTCCTGCGCGGAGGGACAGTGTCTCAAAGGGGACTTGGTGTGTCCACGTCACCCTCTTTTCGGGGCCACTTTTGGCCCTGTGTCAGGGTGGGGCCGGGAAATCGCGGATCCGGGCGGGCCTCCAACCGTAGGAAGGTGCTCTGAACGGGTGGAAACGGAGGCCTGCGGGAGGGACAGATGCTAAAAGAGGATTAGGTGTGTCCACGTGGCTCCCTTTTTGGGCCAACTCTTGCCCTTCTGTCAGGGTGGAGCCGGGAAATCGCGGCCTCTGGGCAGTCCTCCGACCGTCGGAACGCACTCGGAACGGCGGGCACAGATTCCTGCACGGAGGGACACCGTCTCACAGGTGACTAGGTGCGTGCATCTCCCTGTTTTCCGGGCAACTTTTGCCCCGCTGTCAGGGTGGAGCCGGGAAGCCGTGGCCTCCGGGCGGCTGTCCAACTGGCGGAACGTGCTGGAATGGGCGGAAACGGAGGCCTGCGCGAGGGACTGCGTTTCAAAGAGTACTAGGTGTGTCCACGTGGCCCTCATTTCGGGGCAACTTTTGCCCCTCTGTCATGGCGGAGCTGGGAAATTGCGGCCTCTGGGCGGGTATCCGACCATCGGGACGCACTCGGAACGGGTGGAAACGGATACCTGCGTCGAGGGACGGCGTGTCAAAGGGGACTAGGTGTGTCCGCTTCACCCTTTTTTCGCGGCAACTTTTGCCCCTCTGTCAGAGTGGGGCCGGGAAATCGTGGCCTCCGGGCGGACGTCCAACCGTGGGAACGCGCTCAGAACAAGCGGTAACGGAGTCCAGCGCTGATGGACAGCATCTCAAAGAGGACTAGGTGTGTCTGCGTGGCCCTTTTTTTGGGTCAACTTTGGGCCTCTTTCAGGGTGGGGCTGGGAAATCGCGTCCTCCGGGTGGGCCTCCGACCGTCGGAACGTTCTCTGTACGGGCGGAAATGGAGGCCTGCGCGAGGGACAGATTCTCAAGGAGGATTGGGGGCCTCCGACCGTCGCGCTAGGAATGGGCGGAAACGGAGGCCTGCGCGAGGGATTGCGTCTCCAGGGGAACCAGATGTGTCCATGTGGCCCTCTTTTCGGGGCAATTTTGCCCTCTTTCAGGGTGGAGTCGGGAAATCCCGGACTCCGGGCGGGCCTCAGACCATGGGAACGCGTATGGAACGGGCAGAAACGGAGGCCTGCGTTGAAGGACAGCATCTCAAAGAGGACTAGGTGTGTCTGCGTGGCCCTTTTTTTGGGTCAACTTTGGGCCTCTTTCAGGGTGGGGCTGGGAAATCGCGTCCTCCGGGTGGGCCTCCGACCGTCGGACTGCGCTCGGAACGGGCAGAAACGGATTTCTGCGTGGAGGGACAGCATCTGAAAAGGGACTAGGTGAGTCCGCGTCACCCTATTTTTGGGAAACTTTTTGGCCTCTGTCAGCGTGGGGCCGGGAAATCCTGGCCTCCCGGCGGGCCCCCGACCATTGGAATACGCTTGGAAGGGGCAGAAACGGAGGCCTGCTGGAGGGACAACGTCTCAAATAGGACTAGGTATGTCCGCGTGGCCCTCGTTTTGGGGCAAATTTGCCCCTCTGTAAGAGTGGGGCCGGGAAATCGCGGCCCCAGGGCAGGCCCCATCCATCGGAACGCGCTCGGAATGGGCAGTAATGGAGGCCCGCGCGGTGGGTCAGCGTCTCAAAGAGGACTAGGTGTGTCTGCTTCTCCATCAATTTGGGCCAACTTTTTCCTCTCTGTCAGGGTGGGGCCGGGAAATCGTGGCCTTCGGCGGCCCTCCGACCGTCGAAATGTGGTCGATACAGGCAGAAACGGAGGCCTGCATGTAGGGACAGCGTCTCAAAGAGGACTAGGTGTGTCCGTGTGGCCCTCTATTCGGGGCAGCTATTGCCCCTCTGTCAGGGTGGGGCCGGGAAATCGCAGCCTCCGGGCTTGGATCCGCACATGGAACGCGCTCGGAACGGGCGGAAACGTAGTCCTGCACGGAGAGACAACATCTCAAAGAAGACTAGGTGTGTCCTTGCGTCTCTCTTTTCGGGGCAACTTTTGCCTCTCTGTCATGGAGGGGCCTGGAAATCCCGGCCTTCGGGCGGTCCTCCGACCGTCGAAACGCGGTCGGTACAGGCAGAAACGGAGGGCTGTGCGCAGGGACAGCGTCTCAAAGAAAACTAGGTGCGCGTGTGTCTCCCCCCGTTCGGGGCAAGTTTTGCCCCTCTGTCAGGGTTTGGCTGGGAAATCCCGGCCTCCAGGCGTGCCTCCGACCGTCGGAACACTCTCAGAACGGGTGGAAACGGGGGCCTGCGTGAGGGGCAGCGTCTGAAAGAGGACTAGGTGTGTCCACGTGGCCCTCTTTTCGGGGCAACTTTTGCCTCTCTGTCAGGTTGGGGCCGGGAAATCGCGGCCTTTGGGCGTGCCACCGACCGTCGGAACGCGCTCTGAACACGCGGAAACACGGGCCTTCACGGCGGGACAGCGTCTCGAAGAGGACTAGGTGTGTCTACGTGGACCTGTATTAGGGGCAACTTTTGCCCCTTTGTCAGGGTGGGGCCGGGAAATCGCGGCCTCTGGGCGGGCCTCTGATCGTCGGAACGCTAAAGGAACACGCGGAAACGGAGGCCTGCGTGGCAGGACAGCGTCTCAAAGAGGATTTGGTGTGTCCGCGTGGACCTCTGTTCGGGGCAACTTTTGCCCCTTTGTCAGGGTTGGGCCGGGAAATCGCGGCCTATGGGAGGGCCTCCGACCGTCGGAACGCTTCTGAACGGGCAGAAATGGAGGCCTGCACGGAGGGACTGCGTCTCAAAGAAAACTAGGTGCGCGTGCGTCTCCCCCCTTTCGGGGCAACTTTTGCCCCTCTGTCAGGGTGGGGCCAGGAAATCGCGGCTTCCAGGCGGGCCTCCGACCGTCGGAAAGTAGTCGGAAAGGCCGGAAATGGAGGCCTGCGCGGAGGGACAGGGTCTCAAAGAGGACTAGGTGTGTCCACGTGGCCCTCTTTTCGGGGCAACTTTTGCCCCACTTTCAGGTTGGGGCCGGGAAGTCGCGGCCTTTGGGCGGGCCTCTGACCGTCGGAACGTGTTCGGAACACGCGGATACAGAGGCCTGCGTGGCAGGACAGCGTCTCAAAGAGGACTAGGTGTGTTCGTTTCTCCCTCTTTTCGGGGGAACTTTTCCTTCTCTAACAGGGTGGGGCCGGGAAATCGCAGGATTCAGGTGGGCCTCCGACCGTCAAACCGAGATCAGTACAGGCAGAAACGGAGGCCTACACGGAGGGACAGCGTCTCAAAGAATACTAGGTGTGTCCGCGTGGCGCTCTTTTTGGGGCGACTTTTGCACCACTGTCAGAGTAAGGCTGGGAAATCGTGGCCCCCGGGCGGGCCTCCGACCGAGGGAACGTGCTCGGAACGTGCGGAAACGGAGGCCTGCGTGGACGGACAGTGTCTCAAAGTAAATTAGGTGCGTGTGCATCACCCCCCATTCGGGGCAACTTTTGCCCCTCTGTCAGTGTGGGGCTGGGAAATCCTGGCCTCCGGGCGGCGCTCCGACCGTCGGAATATGCTCGGAAGGGGCAGTAACGGAGGCCTGCGTGAGGGACAACGTCTCAAAGAGGACTAGGTGTGTCCGCGTGGCCCTCGTTTTGGGGCAAATTTTGCCCCTCAGTAAGAGTTGTGCCGGGAAATCGCGACCCCAGGGCGGGCCCCGTACGTCAGAAAGCGCTCGGAATGGGCAGTAATGGAGGCCTGCACGTTGGGACAGTGTCTCAAAGAGGACTAGGTGTGTCTGCTTCTCCCTCAATTCGGGGCAACTGTTTCCTTTCTGTCAGGGTGGGGCCGGGAAATCGCAGCCTTCGGCGGGACTCCGACAGTCGAAACGCTGTCGGTACAGGTAGAAACGGAGGCCTGCATGTAGCGACAGCGTCTCAAAGAGGACTAGGTGTGTCCGCGTGGCCCTCTTTTCGGGGCAACTTTTGCCCCTCTGTCAGGGTGGGGCTGGGAAATCGCAGCCTCCGGGCTTGGATCTGCACATGGAACACGCTCGGAACGGGCGGAAATGTAGTCCTGCACGGAGAGACAACATCTCAAAGAAGACTAGGTGTGTCCTTGCGTCTCTCTTTTCGGGGCAACTTTTGCTTCTCTGTCATGGTGGCGCCTGGAAATCCCGTCCTTCGGGCGGTCCTCCGACCATCGGAACGCACTCGGAACAAGCGGAAATGGAGGCCTGCGCGGCGGGACAGCTCCCAATGAGGACTTGGTGTGTCCATGTGGACCTCTTTTCGGGGCAACTTTTGCCCCTCTGTCAGTTTGGGGCCGGAAAATCGCAGCCTTCGGCCGCCCTCCGACCGTCGAAACGCGGTCGGTACAGGCAGAAACGGAGGGCTGTGCGCAGGGACAGCGTCTCAAAGAAAACTAGGTGCACGTGTGTCTCCCCCCGTTCGGGGCAAGTTTTGCCCCTCTGTCAGGGTTTGGCCGGGAAATCGCAGCCTCCGGGCTTGGATCCGCACATGGAACGCGCTCGGAAAGGCCGGAAATGGAGGCCTGCGCGTAGGGACAGCGTCTCAAAGAGGACTAGGTGTGTCCATGTGGCTCTCTTTTCGGGGCAACATTTGCCCTCTGTCAGAGTGGAGCCGGGAAATCGCGGCCTCGGGGCGGGACTCTGACCGTCAGAAAGCGAACAGAACGGGCAGAAACAGAGGCCCGCGCGAAGGGACAGCGTCTCCAAGAGGACTAGGTGCGTGCATCGCCCTGTTTTCCTGGCAAGTTTTGCCCCTCTGTCAGGGTTTGGCCGGGAAATCGCAGCCTCCGGGCTTGGATCCGCACATGGAATGCGCTCGGAAAGGCCGGAAATGGAGGCCTGCGCGGAGGGACAGCGTCTCAAAGAGGACTATGTGTGTCCATGTGGCCCTCTTTTCGGGGCAACTTTTGCCCCTCTGTCAGAGTGGAGCCTGGAAATCGCGGCCTCTGGGTGGGACTCTCACCGTCAGAAAGCGCACAGAACGGGCAGAAACGGAGGCCCGCGCGGAGGGAGAGCGTCTCAAATTAAACTAGGTGCGTGTGGGTCTCACCCCATTCAGGGCAAGTTTTTCCCCTCTGTCAGGGTTTGGCCGGGAAATCGCTGCCTCCGGGCGGGCCTCCGACCGTCGGAACGCTCTCACAACGGGTGGAAACGGAGGCCTGCGTGAGGGACAGCGTCTGAAAGAGGACTTGGTGCGGCTGCGTCGCCCTGTTTTCGGGGCAACTTTTGCCCATCTGTCAGGGTCGGGCCGGGAAGTCGAAGCCTCCGGGTGGGACTCCGACCGTCAGAACGCTATCGGAACGGGCATAAATCGGAGCCTGCGTGGAGGGAGAGTGTCTACAAGAGGGCTAGGTGCGCGTGTCCCCCTGTTTTCGGGCCAACATATGCCCCCCTGTCAGCGTGGGGCCGGGAAATCTCGGCCTCCGTGCGGGCCTGCGACTGTCGGAACGCGCTCGGAACTGGCGGAAGCGGAGGCCTGCGCGAGGGACAGATGCTCAAATAGGATTAGGTGTGTCCACGTGGCTCCCTTTTCGGGGCAACTCTTGCCCCTCTGTCAGGGTGGAGCCGGGAAATCGCGGCCTCTGGGAGGTCCTCCGACCGTCGGAACGCACTCGGAACGGCAGGCACAGATTCCTGTGCGGAGGGATAGCGTCTCAAAGGTGACTAGGAGCGTGCATCTCCCTGTTTTCCGGGCAACTCTTGCCCCTCTGTCTGTGTGGAGCCGGGAAGTCGCGGCCTCCGGGCGGGTGTCCAACTGGAGGAACGCGCTCGGAATGGGTGGAAACGGATTTCTGCGCGGAGGGACAGCATCTCAAAGGGTACTAGTTGTGACCGCGTCACCCTATCTTTGGGAAACTTTTCGGCCTCTGTCAGGGTGGGGCCGGGAAATCGCGGCGTTCGTGCGGGCCTCCGACCATCGAAACGTGCTCGGAACGGGCGGAAACGGAGGCCTGCGCGAGGGAAAGCGTCTCAAAGAGGACTATGTATGTCCGCATGACCCTCTTTTCGGGGCAACTTTTGGACCTCTGTCAGGGTGGGGCCGGGAAATCGCGGCCTCCGGGAGGGCCTCTGACCGTCGGAACGCACTCAGAACAGGCAGAAACGGAGGCCTGTGTGGAGGGACAGCGTCTCAAAGAGGACTATGTATGTCCGCGTGACCCTCTTTTCGGGGCAACTTTTGGACCTCTGTCAGGGTGAGGCCGGGAACTCACGGCCTCTGGTCGGGCCCCCGACCGTTGGAACACGCTCGGAATGGGCGGAAACGGATTTCTGCGCGGAGGGACAGCGTCTCAAAGGGGACTAGGTGTGTCCGCGTCACCTTCCTTTTGGGGAAACTTTTTGGCCTCTGTCAGGGTGGGGCTGGGAAATCGAGGCCTCTGTGCGGGCCTCTGACCGTCGGAGCGCACTCGGAACGGGCGGAAGCGGAGGCCTGCACGAGGGACTACGTCTAAAAGAGGACTAGGTGTGTCCACATGGCACTCTTTTCGGGGCAACTTTTGCCCCTCTGTCAGGGTGGAGCCGGGAAATCATGGCCTCTGGGCAGGCATCCGACCGTCGGAACGCACTCGGAAAGGGTGGAAACGGATTCCTGCGCGGAGGGACAGCGTCTCAAAGGGGACTAGGTGTGTCCGCGTCACCCTCTTTTCGGGGCAACTTTTTCCCCTCTCTCAGAGTGGGGCCGGGAAATCTTGTTGTCTGGGCGGACGTCCGACCGTCGGAACGCGCACAGAACAAGCAGAAATGGAGGCCTGTGCAGAGGGTCCGCATCTCAATGAG
The DNA here is from genome assembly GCF_004798865.1 of Varanus komodoensis. Lineage (NCBI taxonomy): Eukaryota > Metazoa > Chordata > Lepidosauria > Squamata > Varanidae > Varanus > Varanus komodoensis. The sequence continues at coordinate 10,673 of NW_025335850.1, read as the reverse complement.
GACTAGGTTTGTCCACGTCACCCTCTTTTTGGGGCAACTTTTGGCCCTCTGCCAGGGTGGAGCCGGGAAATCGCGGTCTCTGGGCGGAACTCCAACCATCCGAAATCGCTCAGAACGGGCAGAAAGCGAGGCCCGTGCGGAGGGACAGCGTCTCCAAGAGGACTAGGTGCGTGCATCGCCCTGTTTTCTGGGCAACTTTTGCCTTTCTGTCAGGGTGGGGCCGGGAATTCGCAGCCTTCGGGCAGGCCTCCGACCGTCGAAATGATATCGGTACAGGCGGAAACAGAGTCCTGCGCGGAGGGACACGATCTCCAAGAAGACTAGTTGTGTCCGCGTGTCCCTCTTTTCGGGGCAACTTTTGGCCCTCTGTCAGGGTGGGCAGGGAAATTGTGGCCTCCGGGAGGCCCTCTGACTGTAGGAACGCGCTTGGAATGGGTGGAAATGGAGGCCTGCGTGGACAGACAGCATCTCCAAGAGGACTAGGTGGACATGCGTCCCCCTGTTTTCGGGCAAGGTTTGCCCCATAGTCAACGTGGGGCAGGGAAGTGGCGGCCTCCGTGCCAGCCTCCGACCGTGGGAACGCGATCGGAACGGGCTAAAACGGAGGTCTACATGGAAGGACAGCGTCTCAAAGAAGACTAGGTGTGTCCGCGTGGCCCTCTTTTCGGGACAGCTTTTGGCCCTCTGTCAGGGTGGAGCCGGGAAATCCCAGCCTCCAGGAGGGCCTGCGACCGTGGGAATGTGCTTGGAACGAGCTAAAACGGAGGCCTGCGTGGAAGGACAGCGTCTCAAAGGGGACTAGGTGTGTCCGCGTGGCCCTCTTTTCGGGGCAACTTTTGGCCCCCTGTCGGAGTGGGGCCGGGAAATCGCGGCCCCCAGGTAAGCCTACGACCGTCGTAACGTGGTCGGAACGGGCAGATACAGAGGCCTGCACAAAGGACATCATCTCAAAGAGGACTAGGTGCGCACACTTCGCACTGTTTTCCGGGCAACTATTGCCCCTCTGTCAGGGTGGAGCCGGGAAATCCTGGCCTCCCCGCCGTCCTCAGACCGTGGAAACGCTCTCGGTATGAGCTAAAATGGAGGCCTGCCTGGAAGGACAGCGTCTCAAAGAGGACTATGTGTGTCTGCGTGGCCCTCTTTTCGGGGCAACTTTTGGACCTCTGTCAGAGTGGGGCCAGGAAATCACGGCCTCTTAGTGAGCCTCCGACGGTCGGAACGCGCTTGGAATGGGTGGAAATGGAGGCCTGCACGGAGGGAGAGCGTCTCAAAGGAGACTAGGTGTGTCCGGGTCACCCTTTCTTCGGGGAAACTTTTCGGCCTCTGTCAGGGTGGGGCCGGGAAATCGTGGCCTCCGGGGGAACGTCCGACCATCGGAACGCGCTCAGAACAAGCGAAACAGGTCTGCGCGGAGGGACAGCATCTCAAAGAGGACTAGGCGTGTCCGCGTCACCCTCTTTTCGGGACAAATTTTGGCCTTCTGTCAGGGTGGGGCCGGGAAATTGTGGCCTCCGGGCAGACCTCCGACCATCGGGACGCGCTCAGAACAAGCGGAAACCGATGCCTGCACGGAGGGACAGCATCTCAAAGAGGACTAGGTGCGTCCGCGTCAACCTCTTTCCGGGGCAACTTTTGGCCCTCTGTCAGGGTGGAGCCAGGAAATCGTGGACTCCGGGCGGTCCTCCGAACGTCGGAACGTGCTCGGAATGGCGGGCACAGTTTCCTGCACGGAGGGACAGTGTCTCAAAGGTGACTAGGTGCGTGCATGTCCCTGTTTTCAGGGCAACTTTTGGGCCTCTGTCAGGGTGGGGCCGGGAAATCGTGGCCTCCAGGCGGGCCTCTGACCGTCGGAACGAGCACGGAATGGGTGGAAATGGAGGCCTGCGCAGAGGGAGAGCGTCTCAAAGGAGACTAGGTGTGTCCGGGTCACCCTTTTTTCGGGGAAACTTTTGGGCCTCTGTCAGGGTGAGGCCGGGAAATCGCGGCCTCAGAGAGGGCCTCCGACGGTCGGAACGCACACGGAATGGGCGTAAATGGAGGCCTGCGTGCGGAACAACATCTCAAAGAGAAGTAAGTGCTCGTTCATGGCCCCTTTTCGGGGCAACTTTTGCCCCTCTGTCAGAGTGGGGCCGGGGAATCGCCGACTCCGGGCAGAACTCTGACCGTCGGAACGCGCTCAGAACAAGCGGAAACGGAGGCCCCCGTGGAGGGGCAGCGTCTCCAAGAGGACTAGGCGTGCACACGTCCCCCTCTGTCCGGGGCAACTTTTGGCCCTCTGTCAGGGTGGGCCAGGAAATCGCGACCTCAGGGCAGTCCTCCGACTGTCGGAACGTGCTCGGAACGGGCAGAAACAGAGGCCTGCGCGGAGGGACAGCGTCTCAAAGGGGACTAGATGTGTCCTGTTCACCTTCTTTTTGGGGAAAGTTTTGAGCTTCTGTCAGGGTGGGGCCGGCAAATCACGGCCTCCGGGCATGCCTCTGACCGTTGGAACGCACTCAGAACGGGCGGAAGTGGAGGCCTGCGCAGAGGGACAGCATCTCAAAGAGGACTAGGTGTGTCCGCGTCACCCTATTTTCGGGGCAGCTTTTGGCCCTCTGTCAGGGTGGGGCCGGGAAATCGCGGCATCCATGAGGGCCTCCGACCGTCGGCACGTCCTCTGAACGGGCGGAAACGGAGGCCTGCGCGAGGGAAAGCGTCTCAAATAGGACTATGTATGTCAGCGTGAACCTCTTTTCGGGGCAACTTTTGGACCTCTGTCAGGGTGGGGCTGGGAAATCGCGGCCTCTGGACGGGACCCCGACCGGTGGAACGTGCACGGAATGGGCGGAAACGGATTTCTGCGCGGAGGGACAGCGTCTGAAAGGGGACTAGGTGTGTCCGCGTGACCCTCTATTTCGGAAACTTTTGGGCCTCTGCCAGCCTCGGGCCAGGTAATCGCGGCCTCCGGGCGGGACTCCGACCGTCGGAATGCGCTCGGAATGTCTGGAAACGGAGGCCAGCGCGGAGGGACAGCGCCTCCAAGAGGACTAGGTGGACGCGCATCACCCTGTTTTCGGGGCAACTTTTGCCCCACTGTCAGCGTTGGGCCGGGAAATCACGGCCTCCGGGCAAGCCTCCGTCCGTCGGAACGTGCTCGGAACGGGCAGAAACAGAGGCCTGTGAGGAGGGACAGCGTCTCAAAGGGGACTAGGTGTGTCCGCGTGGCCCTCTTTCTGGGGAACTTTTGGCCCTCTGTCAGGGTGGGGCCGGGAAATCACGGCCTCTGGGCAGGCCTCCGACCGTCGGAACGCACTCGGAACGGGTGGAAGCGGAGGCCTGCACGAGGGACTACGTCTAAAAGAGGACTAGGTGTGTCCACATGGCTCTTTTTTCGGGGAAACTTTTGCCCCTCTGTCAGGGTGGAGCTGGGAAATCGTGGCCTCTGGGCGGGCATCCACCGTCGGAACGCACTCGGAAAGGGTGGAAACGGATTCCTGCGCGGAGGGACAGCGTCTCAAGGGGGACTAGGTGTGTCCGCGTCACCCTCTTTTCGGGGCAACTTTTTCCCCTCTGTCAGAGTGGGGCCGGGAAATCTTGTTGTCTGGGCGGACGTCCGACCGTCGGAACGCGCTCAGAACAAGCGGAAACGGAGGCCTGCGTGGAGGGACCGCATCTCAATGAGGACTAGGTTTGTCCACGTCACCCTCTTTTTGGGGCAACTTTTGGCCCTCTGTCAGGGTGGAGCCGGGAAATCGTGGTCTCTGGGCGGAACTCAAACCATCCGAAATCGCTCAGAACGGGCAGAAAGCGAGGCCCGTGCGGAGGGACAGCGTCTCCAAGAGGACTAGGTGCGTGCATCGCCCTGATTTCCGGGCAACTTTTGCCTTTCTGTCAGGGTGGGGCCGGGAATTCGGAGCGTTCGGGCAGGCCTCCGACCGTCGAAACGATATCGGTACAGGCGGAAACAGAATCCTGCACGGAGGGACACGATCTCCAAGAAGACTAGTTGTGTCCGCGTGTCCCTCTTTTCGGGGCAACTTTTGGCCCTCTGTCAGGGTGGGCAGGGAAATCGCGGCCTCCGGGAGGCCCTCCGACCGTAGGAACGCGCTTGGAATGGGTGGAAACGGAGGCCTGCGCGGACAGACAGCATCTCCAAGAGGACTAGGTGGACACACGTCCCCCCGTTTTCGGGCAAAGTTTGCCCCATAGTCAACGTGGGGCAGGGAAGTGGCGGCCTCCGTGCAAGCCTCCGACCGTGGGAACGCGATCGGAACGGGCTAAAACGGAGGCCTACATGGAAGGACAGCGTGTCAAAGAGGACTAGGTGTGTCCGCGTGGCCCTCTTTTCGGGACAGCTTTTGGCCCTCTGTCAGGGTGGAGCCGGGAAATCCCAGCCTCCAGGAGGGCCTGCGACCATGGGAATGTGCTTGGAACAAGCTAAAACGGAGGCCTGCGTGGAAGGACAGCGTCTCAAAGGGGACTAGGTGTGTCCGCGTGGCCCTCTTTTCGGGGCAACTTTTGCCCCTCTGTCAGCGTGGGACTGGGAAATCGCAGCCTCCGGGCGGGCCTGCGACTGTCGGAACACGCTCGGAATGGGCAGAAGCGGAGGCCTGCGCGGAGGGACAGCATCTCAAGGAGGACTAGGTGTGTCCGCGTCCCCCTCTTTTCGGGGAATGTTTGGCCCCACTGTCAGGGTCGGGCCGGGAAATCGCGGCCTCCGGGCGGGCCTCCGACCGTCGGAAAGCACTCGGAACAGGCGGAAGCGGAGGCCTGCGCGGAGGGACAGCGTCTCAAAGGGAACTAGGTGTGTCCGCGTCACCCTCTTTTCGGGGCAACTTTTGCCCCTCTGTCAGAGTGGGGCCGGGAAATCGTGGCCTCCGGGCGGACGTCCGACCGTCGGAAGGCGCTCATAACAAGCGGGAACGGAGGCCTGCGCGGAGGGACAGCATCTCAAAGAGGACTAGGTGTGTCCGCGTTGCCCTCTATTCGGGGCAACTTTTTTCCTCTGTCAGGGTGTCGCCGGGAAATTGCGGATCCGGGTGGGCCTCCGACCATCGGAACGTGCTCTGTACTGGCGGAAACGGAGGCCTGCGCGGAGGGACAGCGTCTCCAAGAGGACTAGGTGTGTGCATCGCCCTGTTTTCCTGGCAACTTTTGCCCCGCTGTCAGGGTGGTGCCTGGAAATTCCGGCGTCCGGGCAGGCCTCAGACCGTGGGAACTTTCTCGGAACGAGCTAAAACGGAGGCCTGCGTGGAAGGACAGCGTCTCAAAGAGGACTATGTGTGTCCGCGTGGCCCTCTTTTCGGGGCAACTTTTGGACCACTGTCACAGTGGGGCCGGGAAATCGCGGCCTCTTGGCGGGCCTCCGACCATCGGAACGCACTCGGAATGGGCGGAAACGGATTTCTGCGCGGAGGGACAGTGTCTCAAAGGAGACTAGGTCTGTACGCGTCACCCTCCTTTTGGGGAAACTTTTGGGCCTCAGTCGGGGTGGGGCCGGGAAATCGCGGCCTGCGTGCGGGCCTCCGACTGTCGGAACGTGCTCTTAACGGGCGGAAACAGAGGCCTGCGTGAGGGACAGCATCTCAATGAGGTCTTGGTGTGTACGCGTCGCCCTGTTTTCGGGGCAACTTTCGCCCTCTGTCAGGGTGGAGCCGGGAAATTGTGGCCTTCGGGCGGGCCTCCAACCGTGGGAACGCTCTCTGAATGGGCGGAAACGGAGGCCTGCGCGGAGGGACAGCGTCTCAAAAAGGACTAGGTTTGTCCGAGTTGCCCCGTATTCGGGGCAACTTTTGACCCTCTGTCAGGGTGGGGCCGGGAAATCGCGGCCTCCGGGCGTGTATCTGAACGTGGAACGCGCTCGGAAAGGGGGGAAACGGAGTCCTGCGCGGAGGAACAGCATCTTAAAGAAGACTAGGTGTATCCACGTGGCCCTCTTTTCGGGGCAAGTCTTGCCCATCTGTCAGGGTGGTGCCGGGAAATCCCGGCCTCCGGGCTGGACTCCGACCATCGGAACACTCTTGGAATGGGCGGAAACGGAGGCCTGCGTGGAGGGACAGCACCTCAAAGATGGCCAGGTGCACGCGTCACCTTGTTTTCCGGGCAAATTTTGCCTCTCTGTCAGAGTGGGTCCGGGAAATCTTGGACTTCGGGCGGGCCTCCGACCATCGGAACGCGCTCGGAACGGGCGGAAACGGAAGCCTGCGCGGAGGGACAGCGTCTCACGGAAAACTGGGCGCGCGTGCATCGCCCCCCTTTCGGGGCAACTTTTGCCCCTCTGGCAGCGTGTGGCCGGGAAATTGGGTCCTCCGGGCGGGCCTCTGACCGTCGCAACGCTCTCGGAACAGGCAGAAATGGAGGCCTGCGTGGAGGGACAGCATCTAAAAGATGACTGGGGTGTCCGCATGGCCCTCTTTTCAGGGCAACTTTTGCCCCTCTGTCATGGTGGGGACAGGAAATCGCAGCCTCCGGGCGGGCCTCCGATCGTCGGAACACGCTCGGAATGGGTGGAAAGGGAGGCCTGCGCGGAGGGACAGCGCCTGAAAGAGGACTAGATGCGCGCCTCGCCTGTTTTCCGGGCAACATTTGCATGTCTGTCAGGGTGGGGCCGTGAAATTCCGAACTTCGTGCGGGCCTCCGACCGTCGGAACGTGCTCGGAACGGGCGGAAATGGAGGCCTGCATGGAGGGACAGCGTCTCAAAGAGGTCAAGGTGTGTCCGTGTGGCCCTCTTTTCGGGGCAATTTTTGCCCCTCTGTCAGGGTGGGGCCGGGAAATCGTTGCTACCGGCGGGCCTCCGATCGTTGGAAAACGCTCGGAAGGGGCGGAAAGGAAGGCCTGCGCGGAGGGACAGCGCCTGAAAGAGGACTAGATGCGCGCCTCGTCGGAACGTACTCGGTACGGCGGGCACAGATTCCTGCGCGAAGGGACAGTGTCCCAAAGGTGACTAGGAGCGTGCATCTCCCTGTTTCCCGGGCAACTTTTGCCCCCCTGTCAGGGTGGAGCCGGGAAGTCGCGGCCTCCGGGCGGGTCTCCGACTGTCGGAACTCGCTCGGAATGGGCCGAAACGGAGGACTGCGCGAGGGACTGCGTCTCCAAGGGAACCAGGTGTGTCCGTGTGGCCCTCTTTTCGGGGCAACTTTTGCCCTCTGTCAGGGT
>NW_025335850.1:0-3437 GCF_004798865.1 Varanus komodoensis | reverse complement strand
GGCGAGGGACTGCGTCTCCAAGGGAACCAGGTGTGTCCGTGTGGCCCTCTTTTCGGGGCAACTTTTGCCCTCTGTCAGGGTGGAGCCGTGAAATCCCGGCCTCCAGGCGGGCCTCAGACCTTGGGAACGCCCTCAGAACGGGCTAAAACGGAGGCCTGCGTGGAAGGACAGCGTCTCAAGGAAGACTAGCTGTGTCCACGAGGCCCTCTCTGACCGTTGCAATGTGCTCAGAAGGGGCGGATATGGAGTCCTGCGGGAGGGACAGCGTTTCAAACAGGACTAGGTGTGTCCGCATGTCCCTCTTTTCGGCTCATCTTTTGCCTCTCTGTCAGGGTGGGGCCGGGAAATCGCGGCCTCTCGGCGGGCCTCCGACCGTGGGAACGCGCTCGGAACGGGCTAAAACGGAGGTCTCCGTGGAAGGACAGCGTCTCAAAGAGGACTAGGTACGCTCGCTTCGCCCTCTTTTCCGGGCAACTTTTGCCTCTCTGTAACGGTGGGGCCGGGAAATCCTGGCCTTCGGGCTGGCCTTCGACCGTCGTGACGCCCTCGGTATTGGAACAAACAGAGGACTGCGTGGAAGGACAGCGTCTCAAAGAGGTCTAGGTGTGTCCGCGTGGCCCTCCCTGACCGTTGCAACATGCTCAGAACGGGCGGATATGGAGTCCTGCGGGAGGGACAGCGTCTCAGAGAGGACTAGGTGTGTCCGCGTGGCCCTCTTTTCGGCTCATCTTTTGCCTCTCTTTCAGGGTGGAGCCGGGAAATCCCGGCCTCCGGGCGGGCCTCAGACCGTGGGAACGCCCTCGAAACGGACTAAAACGGAGGCCTGCGTGGAAGGACAGCAGCTCAAAGAAGACTAGCTGTGTCCACGTGGCCCTCTTTTCAGGGCAAGTCTTGCCCATCTGTCAGGGTGGTGCCGGGAAATCGCGGCCTCCGGGCTGGACTCCGACCGCCGGAATGCGCTCGGAATGGGTGGAAACAGAGGCCTGCGCAGAGGGACAGCGTCTCAAAAGGACTAGGTGCGCGTGTATCGCCCCCTTTTCTGGGAAACTTTTGCCCCTCTGTCAGCGTGGGTCCGGGAAATCCCGGCCTTTGGGCGGGCCTCCGACCGTTGGAATGCGCTCGGTACACACGGAAACGGAGGCCTGCGCGACGGGAGAGCGTCTCAAAGAGGACTAGGTGTGTCCGCGTGGCCCTCTTTTCAGGGCAACTTTTGCCCGTCTGTCAGAGTGGGGCCGGGAATCGCGGCCCCCAGGAGGGCCTCCGACTTTCAGAACATGCTCGGAATGGGCGGAAACGGAGGCCTGCACGGAGGGACAACGTCTCAAAGAGGACTAGGTGTCCCCGCGTCGCCCTGTTTTCAGGGTAACTTTTGCCCCTCTGTCAGGGTGGGGCCAGGAAATCGCGGACTGCGGGTGGGCCTCCGACCGTTGGAACGCGCTCGGAACAGGCGGAAATGGAGGCCTGCGTGGAGGGACAGTTTCTCAAAGAAAACTAGGGGCACGCGCCCCGCCCTCCGTTCGGGTTAACTTTTGCCAATCTGCGAATTTGGGGCTGAGAAATCACGTTCTCCAGGCGGGCCTCCAACCGTCAGAACGCTCTCGGAACGGGCGAAAACGGAGGCCTGCGCGGAGGGACAGCTTCTCAAAGAAAACTAGGGTTGCACGCGTCGCCCTCCTTTCGGGGCACCTTTTGCCAATCTGTGAGTTTGGGGCCGGGAACTCGTGGTCTCCAGGCGGGCCTCCGACCGTCAGAAGGCAATCGGAACGGGCAGAAACGGAGGCCTGCGTGGAGGGACAGTGTCTCAAAGAGGAATAGGTTTGTCCATGTCACCCTCTTTTCGGGGCAACTTTTGCCCCTCTGTCAGGGTGTTGCCGGGAAAAGGCAGCCTCCGGGCATGCATCTGAATGTGGAACGCACTCAGAAAGGGCAGAAACGGAGTCCTGCGCGGAGGGACAGCATCTCAAAGAAGACTAGGAGTGTCCGCGTGGCCCTCTTTTCGGGGCAAGTCTTGCCCATCTGTCAGGGTGGTGCCGGGAAATCGCGGCCTCCGGGCTGGACTCCCACCGCTGGAATGAGCTTGGAATGGGTGGAAGCAGAGGCCTGCGCGGAGGGACAGCGTCTCAAAAGGACTAGGTGCGCGTGCATCACCCCCTTTTCTGGGAAACTTTTGCCCCTCTGTCAGCGTGGGTCCGGGAAATCCCGGCCTTCGGACGGTCCTCCGACCGTCGGAACGCGCTCGGAATGGGCGGAAACGGAGGCCTGCGTGGAGGGACATCACCTGAGAGAGGACTAGCTGCCCGCCTCGCCCTGTTTTCCGGGCATCTTTTGCCTCTCTCTGAGGGTGGAGCTGGGAAATTCCGGCCTTCGGGCGGGCCTCCGAACATCCGAACGCACTCGGAAAGGGCGGAAATGGAGTCCTGCACGGAGGGCCAGCGTCTCAAAGAGGACTAGGTGTGTCCATGTGGCCCTCTTTTCGGGGCAACTTTTTCCCCTCTGTCAGGGTAGGGCCGGGAAATCGTGGCCTCTGGGCGGGTCTCCGACTGTCAGACTGGTCTCGGTAAGGGCTGAAACGGAGGCCTGCGCGGACGGAAAGTGTCTCAAAGAGGACTAGGTGTGTCCGCGTGGCCCTCTTTTCAGGGCAACTTTTGCCCTTCTTTCAGAGTGGTGCCGGGAAATCGCGGCCTCCGGGCGGGCCTCCGACCGTCGGAACGCGTTCAGAACAGGCGGAAACGGAGGCCTGCGCGGAGGGACAGCGTCTCCAAGAGGACTAGGTGGGTGCTTCGCCCTTTTTTCCGCGCAACTTTTGCCCCTCAGTCAGGGTGGGGCCGGGAAATCGCGGCCTCTGGGTGCACCTCAGACCGTCGGAAAATGCTCGGAACGGTCGGAAACGGAGGCCAGCACAAGGGACAGTGTCTGAAAGAGGACTAGGTGTGTCCACCTGGCCCTATTTTGGAGCAACTTTTGCCCCACTGTCAGAGTGGAGCCGGGAAATCACGGTCTCTGGGAGGGCATACGACCGTCGGAACGCTTTCGGAACGTGTGGAAACGGATTCCTGCGTGGAGTGACAGCGTCCCAAAGGGGATTAGGTGTGTCCGCGTGGCTCTCTTTTCGGGGCAACTTTTGGCCCTCTGTCAGGGTAGGGCCGGGAAATCGCGGACTCCGGGCAGGCCTCCGACCATCAGAACGCGCTCGGAACGGGCAGAAACGGAGGCCTGCACGAAGGACAGCTTCTCAAAGAGGACTGGTTCCGCGGGCTTCTCCCTGCTTTCCGGACAGCTTTTGCCTCTCTTTCAGGGAGGGGCCGTGAAATCCCGGCCTTCGCACGGGCCTCCGACCGAAGTAAGGTGCTCGTTATGGGCAGGAACGGAGGCCAACGAGGAGGGACAGCGTTTCAAAGAGGACCAGGTGTGTCCTCGTGGCCCTCTTTTCGGGGCAA
>NW_025335849.1:10114-13467 GCF_004798865.1 Varanus komodoensis | reverse complement strand
CCCCCCCCCCCCTTTCTGGGTCGGACACTAACAGCATGGCGAGGGGCGCAGGCGCCTCGGTTTTGACGTCACGCCGAGCATGGCTTCCTGAAGGCTGCATGAGGCTCCTTGCTGCCCTTCCTGCCTTTCCTGCCATGGCCGCCCGAGGGGCGGGAAGGGCTGCTTCTCCTGCCGTCTTTGAGAGCCTCAGTTGGAGAACCAAAAGAACGATTCCCCCAATCCACTTTTACCAGAATGAAATGTAAAGCAGGTTGTAAAGCATTGAGCTTTTGTATGAGATACTTTCAGCAAACAGTTTAGTCTCCTACAAGTTTTGCAAACCCTGTCCTGGCTTGCTAACGATGCAGTGTCTAGCAACAATGTATATGGCAAGTTGCTGAAGTTGAGCTAACTTTGTTGTATGTCTGAAATGACGTTTATTTATTTAGAAAGGTTCTATGCCGCCCCATTTGCCGAAGCCTCAGGGCGGCTTACAACAACAAATAAATAATAACAATATAATATAATTGGAGACGTCCTGGCCAGCTGTTTCACTAGAAACACAGAGAATGCAGAGGCTCGCACTCTAATGTCATGGTGATTTGAGAAACCCCCAAGTGGTGGAAGGATGGCAGAGAGATTCCTTTGGCTGCTCGTGCCTTGGTGGGAATCCATTAATTGGTCATCGGCTTGTCATGCCTAGGCACAAATCAATTAAATCTTCCATCGGTTCTTCCTGCCTTGGCACAAATCGATTAATCTTCCATTGGCTCATCATGCCTTAGCTAGAATCCATTAATACTCCATTGGCTAGTCGTGCCTTGGTGGGAATCCATTAATTTGTGATTGGCTCGTCGTGCCTAGGCTCAAATCGATTAATCGTCCATTGGCTCGTCGTGCCTTTAGCTGGAATCCATTAATCCTCCATCGGCTAGTCGTGCCTTGGAAAGAATCCATTAATCATCCATCGGCTCAGTGTGCCTTGGTGGGAATCCATTTATCTTTCATCTGCTCGTTATGTCTTTTTGACACAAATTGATTAGTTTTGGGGCTTCGACTGTGAGGTGGCCCCGGATGGGGGTGGGAGGGAGGTGTTTGAAGAGGGAGAATATTTTCAGAGGGATTAATGCTAATGTGTCCTTTACTGGATTTTTTTTCATTTAAACATTCACCTTTTTTTAACCACACCTTGTTTATAACTTCGAACTTAATTCGTTTCAGGAGGCCGTATTTGCTGTTCCAGTTTACCAAAATGGGTATCGTTTAGGGTCTGGGCACGGATCTAATCACGTTGCATTATGTCCTGTTGGTTGGCGGATCGGGTTTCGGAGAGGGTGGATTTGACCTGGTCCTGAATGGTGCAACACTCCCTCTTAGGGATAAGGTCCGCAGCTTAGGAGTACTCCTCGACCCGGAGCTCTCTTTGGAAGCTCAGGTGACAGCGGTAGCGAGGAACGCCTTCCTTCAGCTTCGGCTGATTAATCAGCTGCGCCCCTACCTGGAGTACGACTGCCTGGCGACGGTGACACACGCGCTGGTGACTTCCCGCCTAGACTTCTGTAACGCGCTTTACGTGGGGCTTCCCCTGAAGACGGTCCGAACACTTCAATTGGTGCAAAATAGAGCTGCCAGGTTGCTGACGGGGACGGGGCGTTATGCTCACAGGACTCCAGTCCTCCGTCAGCTTCACTGGCTTCCCATTGAAGCCCGGGCCCAATTCAAGGTGTTGATTATGACCTACAAAGCCCTAAACGGCTTGGGTCCTGGCTACCTGCACGAGCGCTTACGTCCGTATATGCCCGACCGCCCTTTGAGATCTGCGGGAGAGTCCCTTCTCCGGGAACCCTCCATGAAAGAAATTAGGAGAGTAAGTACCCGGAGGAGGGCTTTCTCTGCGGTGGCACCCAACCTATGGAATTCACTCCCCAAAGAGGTCCGCCTGGCACCGTCGTTACTGGTTTTTCGGCGCCAGGTAAAGACCTTTTTATTTAAACATCATTTCAATTGTTAAAACATATGATCTGGCCTGGGCAACTTCTTCTTCCTTCTCTTTCTCCTCCTATATTTTTATTTTATACTGATAATTTTAATTTTGTATTTGTAAATCAATGTATTTTTTGTATTGTTATATTTAATGGTAATTTAGTATGTACTATTGTATTTCAATGTATTTTATCATGTTGTAAGCCGCCCCGAGGTTTCGGCAAGGGGCGGCATAGAAATGTTATAATAATAATAATAATTATTATTATTATTATTTCTAATTCCTGGCAGTGGCCACAGGAGGGCACTCCAGGCGCGCCGCTGACGCCTCCGTTGCTGAGCGTAGAGCCACACCGGGATCCCCGGCTGCACGAAGCCCACCCCACGCACGGGCCGCACGCTGCGGCCGCCCCCCCCGCCCGCTATTGGGAAGATCGGGGACGGAGCCCCTTCGCCCCTCCTGGGACACGGGCTGGCGCTGGGGCTGGGGCTGGCTCTGGTTTTGCCGCGGCTCTTTGTGGATGCCGCAATCCAATCCGGCTCTTTACTTTCGTAGCTCTAGACACGCGCCTGCGCGGAGACAGGCCACTCCCAACATGGCTGAAGGGCAGGTCCCCTCTCTGGGTTGGACACTACCAACATGGCGAGGGCCGAGAGTGCGTCACTTCTCCGCGCCGCAGGCGCCTCGTTTCTGGCGTCACGCGCAGCATGGCTGCCCAAAGGCGACGTGAGGCTTTTCGCTGCCCTTCCTGCCTCTCCTGCCATGGCCGCCCGAGGTGAGGGGAGGGGAGGGGAGGGGAGGGGAGGGCGGCGGGAAGGGCTGCTCCTCCCCCCTGTCTGCGAAGACGGGGGCGGTGGGGTTTCTCTGCTCCCCCCCCAGCGTCTCTCGCTCCCCCCAACCCCAGGCTGCTGTCCCTGGCCCCTCCGTGGAAGTCTGGGCAGAGATGCCGCCTCCAGCGGAGAGACCCTGGGAGGCCGGGCGGGCCTTGCCGGAGATCTCACGTGCATGTGCAAAGCGCCGTGGCTTGTGGGCTTGCCTTGGATGGGGGCGGGGGTCCTCCCTTCCTGACCCCCCCTCCCCGCCCGCACCAGGAATCAGACGCAGGGCTCGGCTTTCATGGGCGCAGGTAGGATGCCTGTTGAGGCAGTGCGGACCCGTTCCCGGAGGAATTTATGGGGGGTCGAGCCCCGTTTGAATGTCAGAATGCCAGCTTCCCGGTTGGCACACGCAGCATTCAATTTTCTGCTCTTGTTAGAGTGGAGAAGAGCAGTAGAGGCTCTCGTTTATACCATCCCATCTCTCTTTTGAAGTACACGAGGGGACTCAGATATAGGAAATGCGACCCCCCCCCCGGGGGGGAGGAGGTCTCCCATCCCCTTTCCTCCCTGCA